>NC_092166.1:1780662-1990662 GCF_045791955.1 Oncorhynchus clarkii lewisi | reverse complement strand
GAACATCGTGAGGTAGACGAGCTGGAGGTAAATCAGTTTAAACATTGTACATTGTGAGGTAGACGAGCTGGAGGTAAATCAGTTTGAACATCGTGAGGTAGACGAGCTGGAGGTAAATCAGTTTGAACATTGTGAGGTGGACGAGCTGGAGGTAAATCAGTTTGAAAATAGTGAGGTAGACGAGCTGGAGGTAAATCAGTTTGAACATCGTGAGGTGGACGAGCTGGAGGTATATCAGTTTGAACATAGTGAGGTAGACGAGCTGGAGGTAAATCAGTTTGAACATCGTGAGGTGGACGAGCTGGAGGTATATCAGTTTGAACATTGTGAGGTGGACGAGCTGGAGGTATATCAGTTTGAACATCGTGAGGTGGACGAGCTGGAGGTATATCAGTTTGAACATCGTACATCGTGAGGTAGACGAGCTGGAGGTAAATCAGTTTGAACATCGTGAGGTGGACGAGCTGGAGGTATATCAGTTTGAACATCGTGAGGTAGACGAGCTGGAGGTATATCAGTTTGAACATCGTGAGGTGGACGAGCTGGAGGTATATCAGTTTGAACATCGTACATCGTGAGGTAGACGAGCTGGAGGTAAATCAGTTTGAACATCGTGAGGTGGACGAGCTGGAGGTATATCAGTTTGAACATTGTGAGGTGGACGAGCTGGAGGTATATCAGTTTGAACATCGTGAGGTGGACGAGCTGGAGGTATATCAGTTTGAACATCGTACATCGTGAGGTAGACGAGCTGGAGGTAAATCAGTTTGAACATCGTACATCGTGAGGTAGACGAGCTGGAGGTAAATCAGTTTGAACATCGTACATCGTGAGGTAGACGAGCTGGAGGTAAATCAGTTTGAACATCGTACATCGTGAGGTAGACGAGCTGGAGGTAAATCAGTTTGAACATCGTACATCGTGAGGTAGACGAGCTGGAGGTAAATCAGTTTGAACATCGTACATCGTGAGGTAGACGAGCTGGAGGTATATCAGTTTGAACATCGTACATCGTGAGGTAGACGAGCTGGAGGTACAGCTGGAGGAACTTTTTTCCTTTCCCTTTGTTGTCAACACGAATTTTATAAGTTAGATTTTCACAAGTTACAATCTTCACACAAATACATTTAACACACCAACTGTTGACATCTTAAACCACAGAGCAGCAAAAAGGGTGTTATGGACCTAAAGCAACCATTATTCTGCATACTGTATCCACACCAATAGCCTTATTTCTATTACAGCATATTGGATGACTGTCATTCATATTCACCCAGTTCAATGTAACAGTGACAGGTTTAGGTTTCTGTCATTCACCCAGCTCATTGTAACAGTGATAGGTTTAGGTTACTGTCATTCATATTCACCCAGTTCAATGTAACAGTGACAGGTTTAGGATACTGTCATTCATATTCACCCAGTTCAATGTACCAGTGACAGGTTTAGGTTACTGTCATTCATATTCACCCAGTTCAATGTAACAGTGACAGGTTTAGGTTACTGTCATTCATATCCACCCAGGTCAATGTAACAGTGACAGGTTTAGGTTACTGTCATTCACCCAGTTCAATGTAACAGTGACAGGTTTAGGTTACTGTCATTCATATTCACCCAGTTCAATGTAACAGTGACAGGTTTAGGTTACTGTCATTCACCCAGTTCAATGTAACAGTGACAGGTTTAGGTTACTGTCATTCACCCAGCTCAATGTAACAGTGATAGGTTTAGGTTACTGTCATTCATATTCACCCAGTTCAATGTAACAGTGACAGGTTTAGGTTACTGTCATTCATATTCACCCAGTTCAATGTAACAGTGACAGGTTTAGGTTACTGTCATTCATATTCACCCAGGTCAATGTAACAGTGACAGGTTTAGGTTACTGTCATTCATATTCACCCAGTTCAATGTAACAGTGACAGGTTTAGGTTACTGTCATTCATATTCACCCAGTTCAATGTAACAGTGACAGGTTTAGGTTACTGTCATTCATATTCACCCAGCTCAATGTAACATCAATAGGTTTAGGTTACTGTCATTCATATCCACCCAGTTCAATGTAACAGTGACAGGTTTAGGTTACTGTCATTCATATCCACCCAGTTCAATGTAACAGTGATGGGTTTAGGTTACTGTCATTCATATCCACCCAGGTCAATGTAACAGTGACAGGTTTAGGTTACTGTCATTCATATCCACCCAGTTCAATGTAACAGTGACAGGTTTAGGTTACTGTCATTCATATCCACCCAGGTCAATGTAACAGTGATAGGTTTAGGTTACTGTCATTCATATCCACCCAGCTCAATGTAACAGTGATAGGTTTAGGTTACTGTCATTCATATTCACCCAGGTCAATGTAACATCAATAGGGTTTAGGTTACTGTCATTCATATCCACCCAGTTCAATGTAACAGTGATGGGTTTAGGTTACTGTCATTCATATCCACCCAGTTCAATGTAACAGTGACAGGTTTAGGTTACTGTCATTCATATCCACCCAGGTCAATGTAACAGTGACAAGTTTAGGTTACTATCATTCATATTCACCCAGTTCAATGTAACAGTGATGGGTTTAGGTTACTGTCATTCATATCCACCCAGGTCAATGTAACAGTGACAGGTTTAGGTTACTGTCATTCATATTCCATTATTCACCCAGTTCAATGTAACAGTGACAGGTTTAGGTTACTGTCATTCATATCCACCCAGGTCAATGTAACAGTGATAGGTTTAGGTTACTGTCATTCATATCCACCCAGGTCAATGTAACAGTGACAGGTTTAGGTTACTGTCATTCATATCCACCCAGGTCAATGTAACATCAATAGGTTTAGGTTACTGTCATTCATATCCACCCAGGTCAATGTAACAGTGATAGGTTTAGGTTACTGTCATTCATATCCACCCAGTTCAATGTAACAGTGACAGGTTTAGGTTACTGTCATTCATATCCACCCAGGTCAATGTAACAGTGACAGGTTTAGGTTACTGTCATTCATATCCACCCAGGTCAATGTAACAGTGACAGGTTTAGGTTACTGTCATTCATATCCACCCAGTTCAATGTAACAGTGATAGGTTTAGGTTACTGTCATTCATATCCACCCAGTTCAATGTAACAGTGACAGGTTTAGGTTACTGTCATTCACCCAGTTCAATGTAACAGTGACAGGTTTAGGTTACTGTCATTCACCCAGGTCAATGTAACAGTGATAGGTTTAGGTTACTGTCACTCATATCCACCCAGGTCAATGTAACAGTGACAGGTTTAGGTTACTGTCATTCATATCCACCCAGGTCAATGTAACAGTGACAGGTTTAGGTTACTGTCATTCATATCCACCCAGGTCAATGTAACAGTGACAGGTTTAGGTTACTGTCATTCATATTCCATTATTCACCCAGTTCAATGTAACAGTGACAGGTTTAGGTTACAGTCATTCATATCCACCCAGTTCAATGTAACAGTGACAGGTTTAGGTTACTGTCATTCATATTCCATTATTCACCCAGTTCAATGTAACAGTGACAGGTTTAGGTTACAGTCATTCATATCCACCCAGTTCAATGTAACAGTGATAGGTTTAGGTTACAGTCATTCATATTCACCCAGTTCACTGTAACAGTGACAGGTTTAGGTTACTACATGATACTCTACTGTTCCCTGTACTCATCATGAGGTTGCTACAACCTGGCCTATGAATGAAAGTTTACAACGTAGGTGCACACAGGTCGAGAGACAAATTTGAGGTGACAGACAGAGACATTCAATACCTGCATGCACACTCTTACCTGTATCTAGCTGATCTAGGGTGCAGTCATTAGTCCCACAGAATCCCCTCTTACCTGCATCTAGCGGATCTAGGGTGTAATCATTAGTCCCACAGTATCACCTCTTACCTGCATCTAGCTGATCTAGGGTGTAATCATTAGTCCCACAGTATCACCTCTTACCTGCATCTAGCTGATTTAGGGTGTAGTCATTAGTCCCACAGTACCACCTCTTACCTGCATCTAGCTGATCTAGGGTGTAATCATTAGTCCCACAGTATCACCACTTACCTGTATCTAGCTGATCTAGGGTGTAATCATTAGTCCAGTCTTACCTGTATCTAGCTGATCTAGGGTGTGATCATTAGTCCAACAGTATCACCTCTTACCTGCATCTAGCTGATCTAGGGTGTAATCATTAGTCCAGTCTTACCTGTATCTAGCTGATCTAGGGTGTGATCATTAGTCCAACAGTATCACCTCTTACCTGTATCTAGCTGATCTAGGGTGTAATCATTAGTCCACTCTTACCTGCATCTAGCTGATCTAGGGTGTAATCATTAGTCCCACAGTATCACCTCTTACCTGCATCTAGCTGATCTAGGGTGTAATCATTAGTCCAACAGTATCACCTCTTACCTGCATCTAGCGGATCTAGGGTGTAATCATTAGTCCAACAGTATCACCTCTTACCTGTATCTAGCTGATCTAGGGTGTAATCATTAGTCCAACAGTATCACCTCTTACCTGTATCTAGCTGATCTAGGGTGTAATCATTAGTCCAACAGTATCACCTCTTACCTGCATCTAGCTGATCTAGGGTGTAATCATTAGTCCAGTCTTACCTGCATCTGGCTGATCTAGGGTGTAATCATTAGTCCAACAGTATCACCTCTTACCTGCCTGCATCTAGCTGATCTAGGGTGTAATCATTAGTCCAACAGTATCACCTCTGGCCTGCATCTGGCTGATCTAGGGTGTAATCATTAGTCCAGTCTTACCTGCATCTGGCTGATCTAGGGTGTAATCATTAGTCCAACAGTATCACCTCTGGCCTGCATCTAGCTGATCTAGGGTGTAATCATTAGTCCAGTCTTACCTGCATCTGGCTGATCTAGGGTGTAATCATTAGTCCAACAGTATCACCTCTGGCCTGCATCTGGCTGATCTAGGGTGTAATCATTAGTCCAGTCTTACCTGCATCTAGCTGATCTAGGGTGTAATCATTAGTCCAACAGCTGCAAACAAGAGTTTCTATTGGAAAAATTCAGGTACGTTTATCCCTGTTTCGTTCCATGTGCTTCAGTTTAAGAAAAGTGAGACAACAGTGGTAGACCTGATCACCGACAACAACGAGACAGCCTATAGGGAGGTCAGAGACCTGGCCGGGTGGTGCCAGAATAACAACCTATCCCTCAACGTAACCAAGACTGAGGAGATGATTGTGGGCTACAGGAAAGGGAGGACCGAGTACGTCCCCATTCTCATCGACGGGACTGTAGTGGAGCAGGTTGAGAGCTTCAAGTTCCTTGGTGTCCACATCAACAACAAACTAGATTGGTCCAAACACACCAAGACAGTCGTGAAGAGGGCACGACAAAGCCTATTCCCCCTCAGGAAACTAAAAAGATTTGGCATGGGTCCTGAGATCCTCAAAAGGTTCTACAGCTGCAACATCGAGAGCATTCTGACCGGTTGCATCACTGCCTGGTACAGCAACTGCTCGGCCTCCGACCCCAAGGCACTACAGAGGGTAGTGCGTACGGCCCAGTACATCACTGGGGCTAAGCTGCCTGCCATCCAGGACCTCTACACCAGGCGGTGTCAGAGGAAGGCCCTAAAAATTGCCAAAGACCCCAGCCACCACAGTCATAGACTGTTCGCTCTACTACCGCATGGCAAGAGGTACTGGAGTGCCAAGTCTCGGACAAAAAGGCTTCTCAACAGTTTTGACCCCCAAGCCATAAGACTCCTGAACAGCCAATCAAATGGCTACCTGGACTATTTGCATTGTGTCCCGCCTGTTGTATTCGGAGCACGTGACAAATAAACTTTGATTTGATTCCATACATATCTCTCTATTACCTATATTTCACTCTATTGCCTATATATCACCCTAGTTTTGACCTGGGCCCACAGGGCTCTGGTCTAAAGTAGTGCATTATATAGGGAATAGGGTGCCATTTGGGAGGTAATCATAATTGTTTTGACTTCCCCCAGCTGAGCACTGTAAGGATATTACTCTGTAAGGACATTACCCTGTAAGGATATTACCCTGTAAGGACATTAGATATTACCCTGTAAGGACATTACCATGTAAGGATATTACCCTGTAAGGACATTAGATATTACCCTGTAAGGACATTAGATATTACCCTGTAAGGATATTAGATATTACCCTGTAAGGACATTAGATATTACCCTGTAAGGATATTAGTTATTACCCTGTAAGGACATTAGATATTACCCTGTATGGATATTACCCTGTAAGGACATTAGATATCACCCTGTAAGGATATTAGATATTACCCTGTAAGGACATTAGATATTACCCTGTATGGATATTACCCTGTAAGGACATTAGATATCACCCTGTAAGGATATTACCCTGTAAGGACATTAGATACTACCCTGCAAGGACATTAGATATTACCCTGTAAGGATATTAGATATTACCATGTAAGGACATTACCCTGTAAGGACATTAGAAATTACTCTGTAAGGACATTACCCTGTAAGGACATTACACTGTAAGGACATTAGATATTACCCTGTAAGGACATTAGACATTACCCTGTATGGATATTACCCTGTAAGGACATTAGATATTACCCTGTAAGGACATTAGATATTACCCTGTAAGGATATTACCCTGTAAGGGCATTAGATATTACCCTGTAAGGACATTAGATATTACCCTGTAAGGATATTAGATATTACCCTGTAAGGACATTAGATATTACCCTGTAAGGATATTACCCTGTAAGGACATTGGATATTACCCTGTAAGGACATTAGATATTACCCTGTAAGGATATTAGATATTACCCTGTAAGGACATTAGATATTACCCTGTAAGGACATTGGATATTACCCTGTAAGGACATTAGATATTACCCTGTAAGGACATTAGATATTACCCTGTAAGGATATTACCCTGTAAGTACATTAGATATTACCCTGTAAGGACATAACCTTGTAAGGATATTAGATATTACCCTGTAAGGACATTAGATATTACCCTGTAAGGATATTAGATATTACCATGTAAGGACATTACCCTGTAAGGACATTATAAATTACTCTGTAAGGACATTACCCTGTAAGGACATTACACTGTAAGGACATTAGATATTACCCTGTAAGGACATTAGGCATTACCCTGTAAGGATATTACCCTGTAAGGACATTACCCTGTAAGGATATTACACTGTAAAGATATTACCCTGTAAGGACATTACCCTGTAAGGATATTACCCTGTAAGGACATTACCCTGTAAGGATATTACCCTGTAAGGACATTAGACATTATCCTGTAAGGATATTACCCTGTAAGGACATTACCCTGTAAGGATATTACCCTGTAAGAACATTAGAAATGACCCTATAAGGACATTACCCTGTAAGGACATTAGATATTACCCTGTAAGGATATTAGATATTACCGTGTAAGGACACTGTCGTTCAGACTGTCAGCACCTGCTGTGTGAACCCTGTGTTGTACTACATCTCTACTAAACTGGACATATCCTAGGTTGTACTATGCTGTGGTTTGGAACCCTTATTTCAGGCAATCATTGCACACATTCCCACTGCAATTTGCTACAAAATACTGCAAATGTACTGCTGGTATAATGTATGACTGACTCCACAGGCTAGTCCAGGACAAGACTAAATGTGTGGGAAAGCAGCTCAGGAGGTTTCCATCCAATCGGTGACCGATGTTTCATGCAAATATTCTAAAATCCACATTATGAAAATATAAAATATGTTTCCACCAAAGTGACTTGTTGTGGATCAAAACCAGTGTGTGATGATGTAGGGCATTATATTGTAACGAGCCTGGGTTTAAGCATGCTTTGGTGGCGCAGTCGACAGCACGCTGGACTTCGGGCTCGAGACCCGAGACTGCTGTTTCATTACAATATTAACATCCCGCTACGGATTTATTCGCTTAAGTTTCCATGTACAGAATAAAAATATAAAGTTCAATGTGTTTCCATCTCTACCGATGATCCTGTAACATTACTATGGATAAGATTTAATTTGTCAAAACATCGACCACCAGAATAAGACTCGATATTTATTATAAAGGAGAATCAAGATCACTGTGCACTTTCACCGCCCTGTGAAGTTCATTATAACTTTTTTCATCTGTTGCCTAATAAACTGCACGGTTTCCCAAGTCCTAGTGGGAGGACCACACACCATATCATTACGTGACTCCACATTTACTTCGATATGATAGTTACTAAATCAATATTTCCACATAAAAGGCAGTTCCGCCACTATTTCTAGCGTGAAAAATGACCTAATCTACAAGTAGGGTGTCAACATGTGTTTAACTTGCTCACACACACAGAAATCAGTCCCATGGACAGCCAGTGGTGTGAAGTACTCAAAGTAAAATGCTTTAAAGTACGACTTTAATAGTTTTTGGGGTGTCCCACGAGCTGGGCGTAATCAGGCAATTAAGAAAATATACTACTTTAGCAAGGAAATACTCAAACGCCGCTGCGGTCTCAGACAAGGGTAAATCCTCCATCCACCTATATGGCCTGTTGTTCAATCTGCCAGATCCCACCTGGTAACACAAACGGAATGTGATGCCAATTTAACCCATAGCAAGTCCCACCCAGTTGACTATTCAAAGATGTCCCAAATGGGGCTGCCCTGCTGAAACAGGTTTTTGGATGGTAAGACCTCAGAGAGAAGTCCTTTAGGTGGCCGAGCATCTACATTCTAACCAGACCAGTGAAAGACTGGACAGGATACAATTTCTGAAAGACTCCATGCAAATATTCTATAATCACTAAGTCCTGAAAACCCCTATGCAGTAAACTTTCATTTGGAATTTAGACCCCCAAAAGGTACAATGGAGTTCAGGCAAGAGGCGACTAGAAAATCTCATTACCCAATTCTGTTAAATCAATCAACTTCACCCAAAAATCATACAAATAAATCAGATCAACATTTCACTTTATTTAATCAGATGTCAATGAAGAACCTTTCGTGTTGTTCTCTGCCATCGAAAGGGAGGGGCCAGTGTTGTGGCCAGCCCTTCTGCCTGTGGCGGAGGTTGATTTGGCATTGGAATGAGACAGGAGAGCCATGGAGATGGCAGACCTGGCACTAGACAATGCGACAGCAGCAAAAAAACACCAAACAAAACCCTATTGGAAGATTAGACTCGTTACCCCTGATTTAACCACTAAGGAAGGCTGTCTACTGCAACCATTTTAGAAACACCAAGTCCAGGAATCAAAACAGAGTTAGTCGAGTTAAATTACAAAATGTAAAACGTACTCTACAGTAGTCAACCACCCAAGAAGATCATAAAGCTAGAAAGAAACAAGACGTTGACAAACGATGTGGGATGTGTGTTTTTATTGACGTATCAAAACAGCAGATCTATTTGCCCTTCTTGGCTTTGATTTTCCTCAGGTAGAACTCCAGCTCCTTGCCCTCCAACACGTAGCCATCCACCCTGCCGCACTGGCCGGGCTTGGAGGCAATGCAGGCTGCAGGACATGAAACGGAAGATGGTTAGTGGAGAAGGGGGGGGGTGAAGTTGGAGAATGCAATAGGAGGGGCAAGACATGGAGAGAAAGGTACAATTATTACCAACTAGCAATTAACAGAAGTCCCATCAGAAAAAGGCACATCAGATTGAAGAGCAGTACTATAATTAAGGCCTGGATCCACAAAGCTGAGTAAGTGTGCTGATAGAGGATCAGTTGACTTTGAATAAGATATCTGATATGAACAGATCCTAATACCGCCCTACTCAAAATGCCCCGGAGAGAGAGTCTCCCGAGCCGGCAGTGCTGCCCAGTAGAAACAGGTTGTAGACTCACCGAGGAGTTTCCCCTGCATGAACTGTTCCTCCAGGAGAGGGCTGATCTTGCAGTTCTTCTTGCGCTCATCAAACTTCTTCTGAATCTTCTTCGACCTCTTCTTGTTGATCACCTCCTCCTCCTCTGGAGTCTAACACATGAGACCGATTGACGTTAGGCAATTAAATGGGCACAATGCTGCAATATAACACCTGTGATTGACTAGAGCAGCTGCCAAGTGTAGCTATCCCCATGGTAACGGCACTAGTAATTTAGCTGCAATTTCAGAACATTCAATTCCACAGAAACATTTAGTGTCACTAAGTTCTCTTGTATTGTAATAAATCCAAGGTCATTCTCAGAGCCACGAATATCAATCAGTCACTCAGTAGCAGAACTGAACAAAGTTATCTTCATAGAAAAACCAGAGATTCTAATCAATATTATGGACAAACATGAATGTTTCACAGGGACCTGGACACTCAAATCTTGTCTGCCTTACGCAAAAAGAGAGTATGAGAAAAGGGGAGCCATTTGGGACACAAATCTGTTGACTGGTACATACCAGCATAAGAGCTTGGCAGAGGTAGTTCACTATGTAAGGAAACACATAGGCGCCAGTCTTTTAGTACATACCAACTTGGCTCCCTTCTTGCGCCCCAGAGGAGTGGCGAAGTGGGCCTCATACCACTGCCTGTAAGGCAGGCTGTCGACGAGAACGATGCAGTTCTTCACCAAGGTCTTGGTTCTCACCAACTCGTTGTTAGAGGCGTTGTACACCACATCAATGATCCTGGTTTTACGAGTGCAGCCTGAAGAATAAAGACTGTGTCAATACCACCTACGTAGCAAAATGATGTGAAACTACTGGAGGTATGAAAGTTAATAATGAACAGGTATGAAACATTGAAGAGCGGCCTGGAGAACGAACACAACGACCATTCGATGTAGCATTAAAACCCGAATAGGCTGTAGTATGGGGGAAATAAGAGTTCAATTCAGTTTGGTTTTAATCACTAAATCTAGCTTTTGTCTTTCTCAGAGTCACGAATATCGTCACAAGCATTCAGTAGCAGAACTGGACATGGGTATCTTCACAGAAAGACGTCACCATCACCCTCCAACTGATTACCATAAAGAACAAGAGTGACGAGAGACTTACACTCAGAGCCCCAGGAGAAGTTGCCCACGTCGACCCTCAGAGCTCGGTACTTCTTGTTACCGCCGCGGGTCCTCACCGTGTGAATACGGCGAGGTCCAATCTAGGAAAACATTTGTTTTTAGCAGAAAACCAAGAAAAATGCGTAATAAGTTAATTAATTGCGCTACGACGGCTACACATGTCCCATTGTTCAGTATTGGTGTGTCAGTGTAACTATGACAGTCCGGATCATTGGTAGGTCCTAAACTTTGATCCAAAACGGTCAAAACAGACCTACCTATGGTCAATGTCTAATCATCCACACTCCCGTTGAACTAGCAACCAGTGCCCATTCCCACACAGCAATATCACAGGCATCAAGTCTATGTTGAGGTTACTATAACTCAGGCCACCCCTGGAATCACTAGAGGTGGTTCGGAGTGGTCTTTACCTTGGTGTTGGCAGGAGGGCGACCCAGCTCATACTTCCTCTTCTTGTGGTAGGGCTTTCGTTTGCCGCCGGTCTTGCGGCGTTTATGCCAGTTGTCCCTAGAGATACCTGGGTCACAAGAAACATGAGGCAAGACACTGGTGAGAAAGGAGCAAACTGCCGAATTAACACAACAAAAGTTACTTTCAACGTGCTTTTGAGTGTCAGTTCTCCAAGGTGGTTATCCGCACTGTAATGTCAGAAACCTAATTGTCATCATTTTCACTCAAGCACACAACTACTCCGAATAGAGTGCAATTTACCAGAAGACCTATGGTCTCAGTTCTTCTCAAGTATCCCCAGGGGGTCTTAGGTGTCCCTGGGTAGGAAACCACTGCAGTACCACCAGCCAGCCAAGTACACATGGCACGTTCCCCTGCGCTAGCGTGGCTGTGAGTAGCCATTAGCATAGTGTCATGGTGAAAAGAGTAGCCAGCTGACATGACTATCTAGCTTAGTAGACACTGCACAGTCTAGTAGATATAAACTTCGTAACAATGCCGAGTTGGTCGCGATGCAAAGTAATAAACTCCGTGAGCGAAAACGTGGGAGACATCCGAAGGCCTAGCGCACCACTGCTACACCACTAACTAGAGTTAACGAGGACTTGCAAGCAAAATTTCAACCAAACCATGCAACCCAGAAATGTAGATTAACGTTAAGGGGATAAACTAGACTTAGAAACAGTAAATATTACAAGCGACTGAGTGCAATTCGAGAAATAGTTGCAAATTAGGCTCAATTGCATGTCAACTGTAGACTAGCCCATGAGAGCCGCCATCTTGTTACATGTCAAGACATTGTAAAACAATAACTCCCGTTTTAAAAACTATCAAATGTGTTATCCGTATAATTTAACAACATAACCATTTGATATTAAAATACAATTTAACATGCCAAACCATCTTAGATATAGTCCTGATGTAAAACAACTGATGGACAAGGATTTTCGCAGCGACCAGAAGATGAAAACACGTACCCATTCTAAGGCGCCGGGTAGAAAGAGAACACGCAAGGGTTCATGGGGAAGTTTGACGGTGTCAGATATCGCGAGATTGTAAGAGCAGCTCTTCTTCGGATATCTCCAAATGCAGTTCAGCAACCTGGAAATTGAACTACCGTCATCTATGTGTGACCAGACTGTGCACCACCCAGGATATACTTGAATGTGCCAAAATTATTACTGCTGTGATTCAACGGACAGGTGGCTGAAATGGGATTTTGGAAGCAGGGAAACGTTTCTAATTATTTTCGACAAAATAGTATCTCCCATAAATTGCTATGTGAATTTTATTTAACTAAGCAAGTCAGTTATGAACAAATTCTTATTTTCAATGACGGCCTAGGAACAGTGGGTTAACTGCCTTGTTCAGGGGCAGAACAACAGATTTTTACCTTGTATTATCTCTTCATGCAGAAAAAGCTTTTGATAGACTAGGAGGGTCACATCTCTGGTCTGTATTTTGGCGCATATGAGACTTGGCTCCAATTTCATTAATATTTCATTAATATGGTTAAAATAATATATATTCAGTGCATTCGGAAAGTATTCAGACCCCTTGACTTTTTCCACATTTTGTTACGTTACATCCTTATTCTAACATGGATGAAATAAATCAATTTCCTCAGCAATCTACACACAGTACCCCATAATGACATCACAATGCCCCATAATGACAAAGATAAAACAGGTTTTCTGACATTTTTACAAATCAATTAAAAACAAAAAACAGAAATCCCTGTTTACCTATTCAGACCCCTTTGCTATGAGATTTGAAGTTGAGCTCAGGTGCATCCTGTTCCATTGATCATCCTTGAGATGTTTCTACAACTTGATTGGAGTCCACCTGTGGTAAATTCAATTGATTGGACATGATTTGGAAAGGCACACACCTGTCTATATAAGGTCCCACAGTTGACAGTGCATGTCAGAGTAAAAACCAAGCCATGAAGAATTGTCTGTAGAGCTCCGAGACAGGATTGTGTCGAGGCACAGATCTGGGGAAGGGTACCAAAACCTTATAGCAGCCTTGAAGGTCCCCAAAAACACAGTGAGCTCCATCATTCATAAATGGAAGAAGTTTGGAACCACCAAGACTCTTCTTAGAGCTGGCCGCCCGGTCAAACTGAGCAATCGAGGGAGAAGGGTCGTGGTCAGGGAGGTGACCAAAAACCCGATGGTCACTCTGACAGAGCTCTTGAGTTCCTCTGTGGAGATAGGAGAGCATTCCAGAAGGACAACCATCTATCTCTGCAGTACTCCACCAATTAGGCCTTTATGGTAGTGTGGCCAGACGTAAGCCACTTGTCCATAAAAGGCAAATGACAGCCCGCTTAGAGTTTGCCAAAAGGCACCTAAAGACTCTGACCATGAGAAACAAGATTCTCTGGTCTGATAAAACCAAGATTGAACTCTTTGGCCTGAATGCCAAGCATCACATCTGGAGGAAACCTGGCACCATCCCTCCGGTGAAGCATGGTGGTGGCAGCATCATGCTGTGGGGATGTTTTTCAGCGGCAGGGACTGGGAGACTAGTCAGGATTGAGCTAAAGATGAACGGAGCAAAGTACAGATATCTCCTTGATGAAAACCTGCCTCAGAGCGCTCAGGACCTCAGACTGGGACGAAGGTTCACCTTCCAATAGGACAACGACCCTAAGCACACAGCCAAGATAACGCAGGCGTGACTTTGGGACAAGTCTCTGAATGAGTGGCCCAGCCAGAGCCTGGACTTGAACCCGATTGAACATCTCTGGAGAGACCTGAAAATAGCTGTGCAGCAACGCTCCCCACCCAACCTGACAGAGCTTGAGAGGATCTGCAGAGAAGAATGGGAGAAACTCCCCAAATACAATGTGCCAAGCTTGTAGCGTCACCTAGGCAGCAGCTACTCTTCCTGGGGTTTATTATGGATCCCCATTAGTTCCTGCCAAGGCAGCAGCTACTCTTCCTGGGGTTTATTATGGATCCCCATTAGTTCCTGCCAAGGCAGCAGCTACTCTTCCTGGGGTTTATTATGGATCCCCATTAGTTCCTGCCAAGGCATCAGCTACTCTTCCTGGGGTTTTTTATGGATCCCCATTAGTTCCTGTCAAGGCAGCAGCTACTCTTCCAGGGGTTTATTATGGATCCCCATTAGTTCCTGCCAGGGCAGCAGCTACTCTTCCTGGGGTTTAATATGGATCCCCATTAGTTCCTGCCAAGGCACCAGCTACTCTTCCTGGGGTTTAATATGGATCCCCATTAGTTCCTGCCAAGGCACCAGCTACTCTTCCTGGGGTTTAATATGGATCCCCATTAGTTCCTGCCAAGGCACCAGCTACTCTTCCTGGGTTTTTTTGTGGATCCCCATTAGTTCCTGCCAAGGCATCAGCTACTCTTCCTGGGGTTTATCATGGATCCCCATTAGTTCCTGCCAAGGCAGCAGCTACTCTTCCAGGGGTTTAATATGGATCCCCATTAGTTCCTGCCAATGCAGCAGCTACTCTTCCTGGGGTTTAATATGGATCCCCATTAGTTCCTGCCAAGGCACCTGCTACTATTCCTGGGGTTTATTATGGATCCCCATTAGTTCCTGCCAAGGCAGCAGCTACTCTTCCTGGGGTTTAATATGGATCCCCATTAGTTCATGCCAAGGCAGCAGCTACTCTTCCTGGCATTTATTATGGATCCCCATTAGTTCCTGCCAAGACAGCAGCTACTCTTCCTGTTGTTTATTATGAATCCCCATTAGTTCCTGCCAAGACAGCAGCTACTCTTCCTAGGGTTTATTATGGATCCCCATTAGTTCCTGCCAAGGCAACAGCTACTCTTCCTGGGGTTTATTATGGATCCCCATTAGTTCCTGCCAAGGCACCAGCTACTCTTCCTGGGGTTTATTATGGATCCCCATTAGTTCCTGCCAAGACAGCAGCTACTCTTCCTGGGGTTTATTATGAATCCCCATTAGTTCCTGCCAAGACAGCAGCTACTCTTCCTAGGGTTTATTATGGATCCCCATTAGTTCCTGCCAAGGCAACAGCTACTCTTCCTGGGGTTTATTATGGATCCCCATTAGTTCCTGCCAAGGCAGCAGCTACTCTTCCTGGGGTTTATTATGGATCCCCATTAGTTCCTGCCAAGGCAGCAGCTACTCTTCCTGGGGTTTATTATGGATCCCATAATCTTTTTATCATCAATTCCTCTCAGCCAGTCATCATTCATTTGTGTAAGTGCTGTGCTTGTTGAATATCCTTCCCCATAACCGTGCTGAAAGTCTGTCAATTTGTTTACTGGGAAATGGCATTATATCTGGTCAAACACCATTTTTTCCAGAAGTTTACTAAGGGTTGATACAGGCTGATTGGTTGGCTATTTGAGCCAGTAAAGGGGGCTTTACTATTCTTGGGAAGCAGAATGACTATTTCCCCTCCAGGGCTGAGGGAACACACTCTCTAGTAGGCTTAAATTGAAGGCGTGGCAAATAGGAGTGGCAATATTGTCCGCTATTATCCTCAGTCATTTTCCATTCAAGTTGTCAGACCCAGGTGGCTTGTCATTGTTGATAAACAGCAATCATTGTTTCACCTCTTCCACACTAACTTTACAGAATTTAAATTACAATGTTTGTCTTTCATAATTTGGTCAGATATACTTGGATGTGTAGTGTTAGTTGCTGGCATGTCATGCCTAAGCTTGCTAATCTTGCCAATGAAAAAATCATTAAAGTTCTTGGCGATATCAGTCGGTTTTGTGGTGGAGTTGAGTTTGCCTTTTTTTCCCATAATGTCATTTAAGATGCTCCAAAGCGTTTCATTCTTTATCATGTGTCTTGGTTTCATAGTGTAGTTTCTTCCTCTTTTCATTCAGTTTAGTCACATGATTTCTCAGCCAATCGGTTGTGATTTCTCCATTTGCTATAAGTTTGCCAGTTGTTTGTGCAGCCAGACTGATTTGCCATCCCTTTTGCCTCGTCCCTCTCAACCAGACACTTTTTCAAATTCCTCATCAATCCACAGGGGATTTAACAGGTTTTACAGTCATGTAACATTTTCTTAATGGGTGTTTATTAGTAACTGGAATAAGTAGTTTCATAAATGTGTCTATTGCAGCATCTGGTTGCTCCTCATTACACACCACAGACCAACAACTATTCTTTACATCAACAACATGGGAATCACTACAAAACGGATTGTATGACCTCTTACACACTATATTAGGCCCAGCCTTTGGAACTTTGGTTTTCCTAGATATGGCTACTATATTGTGATCACTACATCCGATGGATCTGGATACTGCTTTAAAGCTAATTTCTGCAGTATTAGTAAAGATGTGATCAATACATGATGATTTCATTCCTGTGCTGTTTGTAACTACCCAGGTAGGTTGACCAATAACCTGAACCAGGTTGAAGGCACTGGTTACAGTTTGAAGCTTTCTCTTGAGTGAGCAGCCTGATGAAAGCCAGGCAATAGTTAAATCACCCAGAAAATATACCTCTCTGTTGATATCACATACAATATCAAGCATTTCACACATGTTATCCAGATACTGACTGTTAACACTTGGTGGTCTATAGCAGCTTCCCACCAGAATGGGCTTTAGGTGAGGCAGATGAACCTGTAGCCATATTACTTCAACAGTATTTAACATTATCCAGATACTGACTGTCTATAGCAGCTTCCCACCAGACTGGGCTTTAGGTGAGGCAGATGAACCTGTAGCCATATTACTTCAACAGTATTTAACATTATCCAGATACTGACTGTCTATAGCAGCTTCCCACCAGAATGGGCTTTAGGTGAGGCAGATGAACCTGTAGCCATATTACTTCAACAGTATTTAACATGAGATCCTCTCTAAGCTTTACAGGAATGTGTTTCTGAATATAAACAGCAACACCTCCACCACTGGCATTCCTGTCTTTTCTGTAGATTGTATTGCTACCACTGTATCATCAAACTCATTATCTAAGTGAGTTTCAGAGATAGTCAGAATATGAATGTCATCTGTTACTAGAAATGTATTGATTTCATGAACCTTGTTTCTTAAGCTACATATATTAACGTAAGATATTTTGGGATGCTTGATTGTTTTCATTGCTTTACTGTTATCCGAACATCCAGGACTTATGCCAGTAAATGGAACGCGTTAGCACAGTACATGGAAAGCGTTAGCACAGTAAATGGAACGCGTTAGCACAGTAAATGGAACGCGTTAGCACAGTAAATGGAACGCGTTAGCACAGTAAATGGAACGCGTTAGCACAGTAAATGGAACGCGTTAGCACAGTAAATGGAACGCGTTAAGCACAGTAAATGGAACGCGTTAGCACAGTAAATGGAACGCGTTAAGCACAGTAAATGGAACGCGTTAGCACAGTAAATGGAACGCGTTAGCACAGTAAATGGAACGCGTTAGCACAGTAAATGGAACGCGTTAAGCACAGTAAATGGAACGCGTTAGCACAGTAAATGGAACGCGTTAGCACAGTAAATGGAACGCGTTAGCACAGTAAATGGTACGCGTTAGCACAGTAAATGGAACGCGTTAGCACAGTAAATGGAACGTGTTAGCACAGTAAATGGAACGCGTTAGCACAGTACATGGAACGCGTTAGCACAGTAAATGGAACGCGTTAGCACAGTACATGGAACGCGTTAGCACAGTAAATGGAACGCGTTAGCACAGTAGATGGAACGCGTTAAGCACAGTAAATGGAACGCGTTAGCACAGTAAATGGAACGCGTTAGCACAGTAAATGGAACGCGTTAGCACAGTAAATGGAACGCGTTAGCACAGTAAATGGAACGCGTTAGCACAGTAAATGGAACGTGTTAGCACAGTAAATGGAACGCGTTAGCACAGTAAATGGAACGCGTTAGCACAGTAAATGGAACGCGTTAGCACAGTAAATGGAACGCGTTAGCACAGTACATGGAACGTGTTAGCACAGTAAATGGAACGCGTTAGCACAGTAAATGGAACGCGTTAGCACAGTAAATGGAACGCGTTAGCACAGTAAATGGAACGCGTTAGCACAGTACATGGAACGCGTTAGCACAGTAAATGGAACGTGTTAGCACAGTAAATGGAACGCGTTAGCACAGTAAATGGAACGTGTTAGCACAGTAAATGGAACGTGTTAGCACAGTAAATGGAACGCGTTAGCACAGTAAATGGAACGCGTTAGCACAGTAAATGGAACGCGTTAGCACAGTAAATGGAACGCGTTAGCACAGTAAATGGAACGTGTTCTGCGGTTGTGAGGCCGGTTGGACGTAATGCCAAATTCTCTAAAATGACGGCGGATGAGGCTTATGGTAGAGAAATTGACATTCAATTCTCTGGCAACAGCTCTGGTGGGCATTCCTGCAGTCAGCATGCCAATTGCACTCTCCCTCAAAACTTGAGACATCTGTGGCATTGTGTTATGTGACAAAACTGCACATTTTAGAGTGGCCTGTTAGTGTCCCCAGCACAAGGTGCACCTGTGTAATGATGATGCTGTTTAATCAGCATCTTGATGTGCCACACCTGTCAGATGGATGGATTATCTTGGTAATGAGAAATGTTTATGAAACATGGGACCAAGACTTTCTATGTTGCGTTTATATTGTTGTTCTCTATAAGAAGCTGTTCACCTTTAAACCAGTTAAATGTCATTAAAAATGTAATCTACATAATCTCCAAAAGTAATTATTTATTATGAGAGGGCCATAAACAATAGCTAGAAATGCTGCATACTCAAAAAAAAGTTACAAGTCTCACCTTTCTGCAAAAAAAAAATTGATTTTTATGTTTAGTGTTGGAGTAAACGTGCATATTTTCTGAAGCTCTTTCTCGATGAAAAGATCTGCCCCCCTCATCGCTGTGAAAGTCTCAGAGCTTGACTTCCTTGACTCGTTAGGAACTCGCCTTTCATATCGTATTAATCTTGTATGTACTTGACAAACAGAATGTTTTTTTGTTTTTTTACAAATTATTTTAGATGAATGGCTATAAAAATCGATTTCGGAACGTGCTATGGTGATGAAACCATTGTCTACTGCTGCGCTACGACGTAGCGATCGCAGGCATGTGCTTTGTCAGTGACTGTGACGTAGGGTTCAGTCAGGAGTTGATGGACAGTCGGAAGAGCGAATGAAATGGTATGAGGGACATCCCGGCTTCAAGTGGTTTCAGATTTCACTTCCTACGTCACACAATTTGCTCAGAAAATAAACTCTGTGCAATTTTGAACACTTATTTTTCCTTCATAAAGAGTCTAACCTGAGGTCTGTAGCTCAACTAGTTTGTGAGCTATTGAAGTTTGAATGTCTGAATGTCTGGCGAATATCCAGTGAAGCCACTAGAGGGCACTGTGCTCCGTCATATCGATGGGACCAGGCTTCCAGGCTTCAGTAAAAGTCATGTATCATTATCACGGCTGTTATTCAGCTCCTAGGGACAGGAGAGACAAACATAGTTCCCCCTGTAGTTATTCAGCTCCTATGTGAGTCAGTCTTTAGGTCTCTGCTCCTTATTTGAGTTCTTATTTATCCTATCCTATCCTATCTATCCTATCCTATCTATCTCTTCTATCATATCCTATCCTATATATCCCATCCTATCCTATCCTATCTATCCTTTCCTTTCCTATCCTATCCCATCCTATCTATACTATCCTATCCTATCTATCCCATCTTATCCCACCCTATCCCATCCTTATAAGGGTACTCTATCCCATCCTATCCTGTCCTATCCTATCCTATCTATCCATTCCTATCCCATCCTATCCTATCCTATCCTATCCTATCTATTCTATCTACCGTTTCCTTTCCTATCCTATCCTATCTATCCCATCTTATCCCATCCTATCCTAATAAGGGTACTCTATCCCATCCTATCCTGTCCTATCCTATCTATCCTATCCTATTCTATCCTATCTATCCTATCCCATCCTATCCTATCCTTATAAGGGTACAAGGTGAGACCTAGATGCAGACACGGGAGGCAGATGGTTTGAGTCTTAGATGTTTATTGATCCAAAAAGGAGTAGGCAAGAGAATGGTTGTGGACAGGTCAAAGGTCCTCGAGGTCAGGCTCGAGGTCAGGGCAGGCAGAATGGTCAGGCAGGCAGGCAGAATGGTAGAATGGTCAGGCAGGCTCGAGGTCAGGGCAGGCAGAATGGTCAGGCAGGCTCGAGGTCAGGGCAGGCAGAATGGTCAGGCAGGCTCGAGGTCAGGGACAGGCAGAATGGTCAGGCAGGCTCGAGGTCAGGGACAGGCAGAATGGTCAGGCAGGCTCGAGGTCAGGGACAGGCAGAATGGTCAGGCAGGCTCGAGGTCAGGGACAGGCAGAATGGTCAGGCAGGCTCGAGGTCAGGGACAGGCAGAATGGTCAGGCAGGCTCGAGGTCAGGGACAGGCAGAATGGTCAGGCAGGCTCGAGGTCAGGGCAGGCAGAATGGTCAGGCAGGCTCGAGGTCAGGGACAAGCAGAATGGTCAGGCAGGCTCGAGGTCAGGGACAGGCAGAATGGTCAGGCAGGCTCGAGGTCAGGGACAGGCAGAATGGTCAGGCAGGCTCGAGGTCAGGGACAGGCAGAATGGTCAGGCAGGCTCGAGGTCAGGGACAGGCAGAATGGTCAGGCAGGCTCGAGGTCAGGGACAGGCAGAATGGTCAGGCAGGCTCGAGGTCAGGGACAGGCAGAATGGTCAGGCAGGCTCGAGGTCAGGGACAGGCAGAATGGTCAGGCAGGCTCGAGGTCAGGGACAGGCAGAATGGTCAGGCAGGCTCGAGGTCAGGGACAGGCAGAATGGTCAGGCAGGCTCGAGGTCAGGGACAGGCAGAATGGTCAGGCAGGCTCGAGGTCAGGGACAGGCAGAATGGTCAGGGCAGGCAGAATGGTCAGGGACAGGCAGAATGGTCAGGGCAGGCAGAATGGTCAGGGACAGGCAGAATGGTCAGGGACAGGCAGAATGGTCAGGGACAGGCAGAATGGTCAGGGAGGTGGATACAGAGTCCAGAAAATAAAGGTTTTTGTTTTACAGCGATTGATTGATAGCATGGGGATAACTCCCCCTGTACTGTTCAGAGCAGAACAAAACACAGTTTATGGAGGTACCACCCAACTGGAACAACATGTTTTACAGCGATTGATTGATAGCATGGGGATAACTCCCCCTGTACTGTTCAGAGCAGAACAAAACACAGTTTATGGAGGTACCACCCAACTGGAACAACATGTTTTACAGCGATTGATTGATAGCATGGGGATAACTCCCCCTGTACTGTTCAGAGCAGAACAAAACACAGTTTATGGAGGTACCACCCAACTGGAACAACATGTTTTACAGCGATTGATTGATAGCATGGGGATAACTCCCCCTGTACTGTTCAGAGCAGAACAAAACACAGTTTATGGAGGTACCACCCAACTGGAACAACATGTTTTACAGCGATTGATTGATAGCATGGGGATAACTCTCCCTGTACTGTTCAGAGCAGAACAAAACACAGTTTATGGAGGTACCACCCAACTGGAACAACATTTTTTACACGGCCTGATTGACCTGATTGACCAAACCTGACATAATTAGAAATACATTAATACATCCGTAAATTAATAAATCCATAAATGCATAAATTAATAAATACATAAATTAATAAATCCATAAATGCATAAATTAATACATGCATACATCAATACATCCATAAATTAATAAATGCATAAATTAATACATGCATAAATTAATACATCCATAAATGCACACATAAATAGATACATTAATCCCACTTTCATTCATCTAAATTATACAAAGGGGTGTCAATCAAGTGTATGTGGGTGGTATCAAACACACCGTTGGTTGATCAACGTCGCGGCGTGTTGCTCCATAGCATTTGCCTGCAACGTGTCGTTCAGTTCAAACCATCACGCAACACTGGAAACGTTGAACCTAACTCAACAGCACTACCAAGTCTAAGGCCACGGCTCACCTGATTGCAGCCACACTACCTGCCAGAAGAACTGGGCTGTTGTCTACCTAGTTTGGATTGTTTACATTTTGGACCATCAGAGCCGGGAAAATGCAATCGAGCAACGCTCTGTGAAGTTGACCAACCAATGTTGTGTTACCACCCAGAGACGTTTGATTGACACCCCCTCATTAACATATTGGAGGAAGAAACGCATAAATAAATACATGTATAAATAATATAGATGAATGAAAGTGTGAATAATTCGATTATAGTTAGATAAATCATTTTATACAAATATATAGACAAAAATGTATTTATTTTTGTCAGCATTTTTGTATTTCCTTGTTCATTTATTTATTTATGAGTGAATTTATTTATTCATTCATTTATTTATATATGTTTGCATATATTTGTTCATTTATGTATTTATAATTATTGCAGGTTTGGTCCATCATAGACTGACAGCTGTGTCACTATATATACAAAAGTATGTGGACACCCATTCAAATTAGTGGATCCGGCTATGTCAACCACACCTGTTGCTGACAGGTGTATAAAATGGAGCACACAGCCATGCAATCTCCTTAGACAAACACTGGCAGTAGAATGGCCTTACTGAAGAGCTCAGTGACATTCAACGTGGCACCGTTATAGGTACCTTTCCAACAAGCCAGTTCGTCAAATTTCTGCCCTGCTTCCCGGTCAACTGTGAGTGCTGTTAATGTGAAGTGGAAACGTCTAGGAGCAACAACGGCTCAGCCACGAAGTGGTAGGCCACACAAGCTCACAGAACGTGATTGCTGAGTGCTGAAGCACGTAGCGCGTAAAAATGGTCTGTTCTCAGTGGCAACACTCACTACCGAGTTCCAAAACGCCTCTGGAAGCAACGTCAGCAGAAGAACTGTTCATCGAACAAGAACAAGAACTCTTCATTGGGAGCTTCATGAAATGGGTTTCCATGGTTGAGCAGCCAAAGATCACCATGCGCAATGCCCAGCGTCGGCTGGAGTGGTGTAAAGCTCGTCACCATTGGATTCTGGAGCAGTGAAAACGCGTTCACTGGAGTGATGCATCACGCTTCACCATCTGGCAGTCTGACGGACGAATGCATAGTGTCAACTGTAAAGTTTGGTGGAGGAGGAATAATGGTCTGGGGCTGTTTTTCATGGTTTGGGCCCCTTAGTTCCAGTGAAGGGAAAACTTAACACTACAGCATACAATGACATTCTAGATGATTCTGTGCTTCCAACTTTGTGGCAACAGTTTGGTGTGACAGCATGACAATTCTGTCGAGATCAGTGTGGAAGACCTTGACTGGCCTGCACAGAGCCCTGACCTCAACCACATCAAACACCTTTGGTATGAATTGGATGCCAAATCACCCAACATCAAGTCCCTGCAGCAATGTTCCAACATCTAGTGGAAAGCTTGTTATCTAGAGGAAAGCAAAAGAGAGGAAGGAGGCTGTTATAGCAGAAAAGGGGGGACCAACTGCATACTAATGTCCATGATTTTGGAATGAGATGTTCTACGCGCAGGTGTCCACATACTTTTGGTGACGTAGTGTATCTTGTCCTCTTTGTCGTTGTCGCTGGTCCCCAGCTGACTTGTGTTTCTCATTTCAATGCCAACCAGTTTTCACCAGTATATAAACCTCTTCTCTACTTGCCCTGTTTTATCCTCATCTGTTTGTTCTGTTTCTCCTTTCTGACACAAATTAAATCAAATGTATTTATAAAGCCCTTCTTACATCAGCTGATATCTCAAAGTGCTGTACAGAAACCCAGCCTAAACCCCCCAACAGGAAGCAATGCAGGTGTAGAAGCACACTACCATCTGTCTTTTCAGAAGAACACGGAAAAGGAAGTGAGATTTAACCCTGATTTTTTTCTGTTTCAATGGAAGTCAATGAACTATAAGTAGTCCAGGCCCAGCTGCTGTCACATTGGTGTCTATAGGAGAGCCGCCCCTTAAGAACTTACCAGTCCTACCAACGTCCTTAATCACATTGATTCAAATCATATAAGGATCCGCAAATGTAGGGGAGTATTAGCTACTTACTGTTGCATGAATATGGTCAAGATAAAAGGTAGATATGTTTCAGAAATGTTTTTGTTTGTATTATTCAGTTAGCTCAGCAGAGGGCTTCATGTGTGGTTTAATTCCAGGAAGCTCTCTCTCTCTCTCTTCCTCTCTCTCATAAAAGTTATGTATATTACAGAACATAGATCCCCCTCCCGTTTAGCCTGATCACTAGCCCCGTGGAGAAGACTACAGGAAGGGCCTCAGAATCAGACCAGAGCAATGTGACTGGCCCGGTGGAGAAGACTGCAGGAAGGTCTCAGAATCAGACCAGAGCAATGTGTCTGGTCCGGTGGGGAAGACTACAGGAAGGTCTCAGAATCAGACCAGAGCAATGTGGCTGGCTCACTCAAAATAGTTGCTGGTCCACCCACCATGGAATGGGTCATGTCCGTTCTAATGATTTTAATTCTATGGTTCTAATTCTAGTCATTCTAATTCTATGGTTCTAATTCTAGTCATTCTAATTCTATGTATCAGACCTCTCTGAGAACTGGATGGAGAGAGGGCAGCTCCACTCCAGCCCTGGGTGATTGTCTGAGTACCTGGTAACCCAATGCTATAATTACTACCTCCCACGGTGGGTGAAATCAGAGCCTGGTACCATGGTTCTCTGACTCTCTGACTCTGGTTCTCTGGTACCATGGTTCTCTGACTCTCTGACTCTGGTTCTCTGGTACCATGGTTCTCTGACTCTCTGACTCTGGTTCTCTGGTACCATGGTTCTCTGACTCTCTGACTCTGGTACCATGGTTCTCTGACTCTCTGACTCTGGTTCTCTGGTACCATGGTTTTCTGACTCTCTGACTCTGGTTCTCTGGTACCATGGTTCTCTGACTCTCTGACTCTGGTTCTCTGGTACCATGGTTCTCTGACTCTCTGACTCTGGTTCTCTGGTACCATGGTTCTCTGACTCTCTGACTCTGGTTCTCTGGTACCATGGTTCTCTGACTCTCTGACTCTGGTACCATGGTTCTCTGACTCTCTGACTCTGGTTCTCTGGTACCATGGTTCTCTGACTCTCTGACTCTGGTTCTCTGGTACCATGACTGGTGAGGAAAGACTTCAGGTGAGGAGGGATTTCAGGTAGCTGATTGAGAAAAGTCTGGCCTGGGTCCTGGGTCCTGGGTCCTGGGTCACTGTTGGGACAGAGAGAGGCTGAGAGGCCAAGGGAAGGTTACTCATTACATTAATAAAGTCCAATTAAATAAACAAATATTAAAGTTTAAAAAGGGTTAAGTATTTATGCTGCAGTAGTTTGTGTCGTGGGGCTAGGGTCAGTCTGTTATATCTGGAGTGTTTCTCCTGTCTTATCTGGTGTCCTGTGTGAATTTAAGTATGCTCTCTCTAATTCTCTCTTTCTCTCTTTCTTTCTCTCTCTCGGAGGACCTGAGCCCTAGGACCATGCCTCAGGACTACCTGGCCTGATGACTCCTTGCTGTCCCCAGTCCACCTGGCCGTGCTGCTGCTCCAGTTTAAACTGTTCTGCCTGCGGCTATGGAATCCTGACCTGTTCACCGGACGTGCTACCTGTCCCAGACGTGCTACCTGTCCCAGACGTGCTACCTGTCCCAGACCTGCTGTTTTCAACTCTCTAGAGACAGCAGGAGCGGTAGAGATACTCTGAATGACCGTCTATGAAAAGCCAACTTACATTTACTCCTGAGGTGCTGACCTGATGCACCCTCGACAACCACTGTGATTATTATTATTGGACCATGCTGGTCATCTATGAACATTTGAACATCTTGACCATGTTCTGTTATAATCTCCACCCGGCACAGCTAGAAGAGGACTGGCCACCCCTCAGAGAGCCTGGTTCCTCTCTAGGTTTCTTCGTAGGTTCTGGCCTTTCTAGGGAGTTTTTCCTAGCCAACGTGCTTCTACACCTGCATTGCTTGCTGTTTGGGGGTTTTAGGATGGGTTTCTGTACAGCACTTTGAGATATCAGCTGATTTAAGAAGGGCTTTATAAATACATTTGATTGATTGATTGATTAAAGAGATACTCTGGTATTTTGCATACTTTTTAGCCAGTAGTTCTGAAAGTAGAACTCACGAGCCAAAAATGGTCCCTGATTATTGAGTACTCCGTCACATATGTGCAGATATGTGCACCATGTCATTGCGCTCTGTCTCTCTCTCTCTGTTGTGTCCACTGAGCCGTTGGACCCGCCCAGCAACCTCATTGGATAACGCTGGGCAGGTTGGCTGTCGCTCAAATGCGAGGGGCTGAAGCTCATTGACTAAAACTCAAATTGTTAGGGGGCTGGCCCACGTGGGGGGGGAATGTAGGTAGATATGGCATGGCACAGAGAAAACAATCGCTTTCAACCTAGGTGGCTAATTGAGCTAAGACAGTAATTCTGCTCATAGATTCTGCATAGAACTACACATGGACACATCCAGCTCAAAGCAGGAGGTTGAAAAAATACTTTCTTAGTCGTCAAAGTACCGAAGAATATCTTTAAAGGTACTAGACTGTGGACCATATTTGGATGTGTTGGTAAAATCACTACGTATCCCATTTAGCCAAGCGGGGTGAGTCAGAAAGCTCCAAGTTTATTTCCAGAGAATTTCTTAGTTACGTGATTTTGTATAACTAGCAAAGGAGTTTTGAAGTTGAGAGTGCAGTCAGTCTTGATTAATTTTGGCAATGAGGTACGATAACTAACATAGTTCAGCTAGCCAGTTAGTTTAGCCAGGGAAAACA
Source organism: Oncorhynchus clarkii lewisi (assembly GCF_045791955.1). Lineage (NCBI taxonomy): Eukaryota > Metazoa > Chordata > Actinopteri > Salmoniformes > Salmonidae > Oncorhynchus > Oncorhynchus clarkii. The sequence continues at coordinate 1,963,469 of NC_092166.1, read as the reverse complement.
AGATTGGGACAGGATATAGCTGGGTGCCAATGCACACTAGGCTAATTCAGGAGACAGATTGTTGTCTCTTTTTTAAAAATCATCCTGATATCAGGAGATGGAGGCGAACAGATTGATTTTAATTCAGAGACTGAAATGAATAAATCAGATGACTAATATTTATGGACATCGAATCGATATTCAATCCTGGAATCAGCTGTAACTGTCAATCGTAAAAACAAAGCTTAAAACGATGTTTGAGTGAACTCTGAATACAGAAAATGAATGGGGGAGTCGCCCCCGGACATGGTAGACTCCTCCTCACCACTCTACAGCCTTGATGTACATGTTGTACCCATAGAGATAGACAGAGGACTCATTTTTGCATCTGTGCCATTACGGCGTCGGTGACAGAATGGGCAGTGCCATTGAGGCCATCTCCATTTTAAAGTAGTTCATTTTCTTCTTCATTGGCTGATTGCTCCCAACTCATAGGAATCCCCACCCAGTTGACTACTTTAACATGTTGGAAGCCCTCCATGTCCATGCTAAAATGGGTTGAATCCAGAATGAGTCCTCTATATATCTTTTACTGTGAATATTTAGCTAACTAAAACGAGTCTTCCGTATTATCACCTTGAACAACCTCAAGAGACAGCCATGAGAAAGGAGCATTTTTTTTTTTAATCACAAATAACAAATATGCAAATCAGACAAAGTAGAAAATGGATGTTATACGATGTTTGACAATCTGAACATACAGAAATGAAGAAAACAACAAATCTGTGCCTAGAGCAAGAAGTGGTCACCTACAGTTTATTCAACTTTATGACATTGTAACAGTGTAAGAACAGTGTAACCTCTCTTTCCCAGACATACACACTTAGACAGTAATCCTTCTTGGACATTACGTTGTTGTTGTCGATGATGATGATGATGATGATGATGATGATGATTATCTTGCAACAGTCATTTGAACTGTCAGTCGATGTTTATGTCGATTTCATCAAGATACAATGTTACACACGGTAGTTCACTTCCATCTGGATACGATGTTACATACGGGTAGTTCACTTCCATCTGGATACGATGTTACACACGGTAGTTCACTTCCATCAGGATACGATGTTACACACTGTAGTTCACTTCCATCTGGATACGATGTTACACACGGTAGTTCACTTCCATCAGGATACGATGTTACACACTGTAGTTCACTTCCATCTGGATACGATGTTACACACTGTAGTTCACTTCCATCAGGATACGATGTTACATACGGGTAGTTCACTTCCATCAGGATACGATGTTACACACGGTAGTTCACTTCCATCAGGATACGATGTTACACACTGTAGTTCACTTCCATCAGGATACGATGTTACATACGGGTAGTTCACTTCCATCAGGATACGATGTTACACACTGTAGTTCACTTCCATCTGGATACGATGTTACACACGGTAGTTCACTTCCATCAGTGTTCTTTGTGACTTCCCATGTTGTATAGAACACAATACAGTCAGTCTGAGTGTCTTAGTGTTAACGGAAATAGAATGTGGAATAGAATGAGACTCACATGGTGTGTGGTGGTGTGGTGGTGGTGGTGTGGTGTGGTGTGGTGGTGTGTGGTGGTGTGGTGGTGTGGTGGTGGTGTGGTGGTGTGGTGGTGGTGTGGTGGTGGTGTGGTGGTGGTGTGGTGGTGTGTGGTGGTGGTGGTGTTGTGGTGGTGTGGTGGTGTGTGGTGGTGGTGGTGTTGTGGTGGTGTGGTGGTGGTGGTGTGGTGGTGTGGTGTGGTGGTGTGGTGGTGTGTTGTGGTGGTGTGGTGTGGTGGTGGTGTGGTGTGGTGGTGATGTGGTGGGGTATGGTGGTGTGGTGGTGGTGTGGTGGTGGTGTGGTGGTAGTGGTGTGGTGGTGTGGTGGTGGTGTGGTGGTGGTGTGGTGGTAGTGGTGTGGTTGTGGTGGTGTGGTGGTGTGGTAGTGGTGTGATGGTAGTGGTGTGGTAGTGGTGTGGTGTGGTGTGATGGTAGTGGTGTGGTAGTGGTGTGGTGTGGTGGTGGTGGTGTGGTGGTAGTGGTGTGGTGGATGATTTGGTCACACTGGAGCTCAAGTCAATCCCATCCTGGAGATCTCAAGGTGCCCTCACTTCCTGTCATATGATTGTGATTGATAATTCAGTTCCGACCACATCTCTGTGGAACATTCAACACTCTGTCTCTCTTTTTCTCTGACACACACTCACACACACACACACACTCACTCACTCACTCACTCACTCGCTCACTCACTCACACACTCAAGCCAGTCAGCCAGTCATGAGAGACACACTCCTTCTAGCGAATCTATGTCCATTCTCACGACAGGTCAACACTCTCGTACTCTGCGTGGTCTGATGCGTGGTTCGAGGCCTGATCCGAGGCATAGTCCGGGGCATGATCTGAGTCGTCCAGGTCCATCCCTGGCACCAGACTGTAGTATTCAGTGGACTGGGTCATATAAGCCTTCTCCCTGTCTGCTGAGTCCTTCATCACCTCCGTCACACTCACTGCATCCAGCTCTGCTTGTCCGCCCAGGTCCAGCTCGGGACCCTCTGTTTGGGAGGAGGACCCAGGAGAGGGAGGGGAGTTGGGGAGGGAGTGAGAGAGGGACACCACAGATTCTACTTTAATCTCCACCTCCTCATAGATGTCCCTGGTGGAGCCAAGAAGGGTGGAGGCAGGTCGCAGGAGGAGCTGGTTCTTCAACATCTCCTTCCTGCTGCTGTCCCCCGCCGTGGGGTAGTTACCCCCTCCTCCGCCTGCTGGGGGCTTGGATCGGTGGTGGTGGTGGTGACCGTTGGGTGAATGAGAGTGGGAGGCCTTCTTCTTGGAGGAGCCGAAGGCCGGCTTCTCCTTCGTCTTCCTCTTCCTCCCACAGCACCAGCAGAGGACGAGGCCGAGGAGGATGAAGAGGGGCAGGAGGATGAAAAGTGCCGTGAGCCCTGGTGGGCGGCAGACGTCACCAGGTGCCACCGACCACACGAGCCGCCCAGCCAGGCTCCGAGGAGATGCGCAGGTGATGTTACCCACGATGCCTTGCAGGCTGGTGTTGTTGTTGTCCAGCTCCTCCACCAGGGAGCAAGAGCAGTCCCAGGGGTTGTCCACCAGTTCCAGCCTCTCCAGACCCCGCAGAGACAGCACAGAGGTGGGGAGAGAACGGAGGAGGTTGCCCCTGAGATCTAGCTCCTGAAGGCCGTCAGATCCCTTGAGGAAATCCTCAGGCAGCTCCCTCAGCTGGTTCATGCCCAGCTCCAGCACCTTCAGGCTGGGCAGATCTGACAGGAAGTTCCCTGGGATGGAGGTCAGTCTGTTGTGACCCAGATAGACCTCCTGGAGAGGAGAGAGTGTGGTCTCTGTGTCCTCCAGGTCTATCTGAGTGATGGTACAGTGAGACAGGTCCAGGAGCTGTAGTCTGGTCCTGTTGGTGAGCATGGTCCAGCGAACATGGCCGAACGTGGAGCCGGAGTAGTTCAGACAGCAGGCCTCAGCGGGTAGGACAGAGGGAAACTGGGCCAAAATGATGGCTCCTGGACACTGACATCCCTCTGAGTGGATGGTCATCACAGGGAGAGTACACAGCAACAGTAGAGCCCACTGAGAGAACATCTCTGGAGAGAGAGAGAGAGAGAGAGAGAGAGAGAGAGAGAGAGAGAGAGAGAGAGAGAGAGAGAGAGAGAGAGAGAGACAGAGGAGGGAGGGCCGAGAGAGAGAGCGAGAGAGAGAGAGAGAGAGAGAGACAGACAGACAGACAGACAGACAGACAGACAGACAGACAGACAATGAGAGAGGAGAGAGATGAGAGGTGAGAGAGAGAGAGAGAGAGAGAGAGAGAGAGAGAGAGAGAGAGAGAGAGAGACAGAGGAGGGAGGGCCGAGAGAGAGAGAGAGAGAGAGAGAGAGAGAGAGAGAGACAGACAGACAGACAGACAGACAATGAGAGAGGAGAGAGAGATGAGAGGTGAGAGAGAGAGAGAGAGAGAGAGAGAGGGAGAGAGAGAGAGAAAGAAAGAGAGAGACAGACAAACAGACAGACAGAGGAGGGAGGGCCGAGAGAGAGAGAGAGAGAGAGAGACAGACAGACAGACAATGAGAGAGGAGAGAGAGATGAGAGGTGAGAGAGAGAGAGAGAGAGAGAGAGCGAGACAGACAATGAGAGAGGAGAGAGAGAAGAGAGAAGAGAGAGAGGGAGAGAGGAGAGAGAGAGAAGAGAGAGGAGAGAGAGGAGAGAGAGACATTGTGTCATGATTGTGATTACAAAGTTGGCCAGTGCAGTTCCCTCCCTCTCCCTCTCTCTCTCTCAATTCACTTTCAATTTAAGAGCTTTATTGGCATGGGAAACATATGTTAACTTTGCCAAAACAAGTGAAGTAGATAATAAACAAAGTGAAATAAACAATAAAAATAAACATTACACTCTCAGAAGTTCCAAAAGAATAAAGACATTACAAATGTCATACTATGTCTTTATACGGTATTGTAACAATGTGCAAATGGTTAAAGTACACAAGGGAAAATACATAAGCATAAATATGGGTTGTATTTACAATGGTGTTTGTTCTTCACTGGTTGCCCTTTTCTTGTGGCAACAGGTCACACTTCTTGCTGCTGTGATGGCACAATGTGGTATTTCACCCAGTAGATATGGGAGTTCATCAAAATTGGATTTGTTTTCTAATTCTTTGTGGATCTGTGTAATCTGAGGGAATTATTTGTCTCTAATATGGTCATACATTTAGCAGGAGGTTAGGAAGTGCAGCTCAGTTTCCACCTCATTTTGAGGACAGTGTGCACATAGCCTGTCTTCTCTTGAGAGCCAGGTCTGCCTACTGCGGCCTTTCTCAATAGCAAGGCTATGCTCACTGTGTAACGGCCGTCGTCGGTGGAAGAAGGTGAGGACCAAGGTGCAGCGTGGTAAGGGTTCATGATTTTTAATATAATCAAAACTGAACACTAAACAAAATGATTGAGAACCATACCAGGCCAAACGTAAAATACAACATAGAAAAACAAACATAGACTTCCCACCCCAACTCACGCCCTGACCATACTAAAACAAAGACAAAACAAAGGAACTAAGGTCAGAACTTGACACACTGAGTCTGTACATAGTCAAATGATTCCTTAAGTTTGGGTCAGTCACAGTGGTCAGGTATTCTGCCGCTGTGTACTCTCTGTTTAGGGCCAAATAGCATTCTAGTTTGCTCTGTTTTTTTGTTAATTCTTTCCAATGTGTCAAGTAATTATCTTTTAGTTTTCTCAAGATTTGGTTGGGTCTAATTGTGTTGCTGTCCTGGGCCTCTCTCTCTCCCAGAGTGACATGCTATTTGTTGTTCCACAGAGATGTAACCAGAAATCTGTTACCCAGCAACCCCTGTAGCAACCCTTCTGAGGCTCCTGGCTGGTTGTTGACAAGTCTGGGAGGCCGTCAGCCTGGCGACGCAGAACGCTGGGGATCAGACGTAGACCTCTCACGTCTGTCTACTGTATTGTGTCTGTTGTCTGTACTATATTGTTGTTGTGTTGAGTCTGTCTGTCTGTCAACAGAACCAACTCTGTAATGTAATGGTCAACAGATCCTAAATCCTCACCATCTTCTCCATCTGACTTGTGAAGGGTATTCTGGACAAATTTAAATGAAAGGTGATCAACAAAAGCTTCTTTATAGTTAAAAAAACTCTCTCTCCCAACGGACTCTAAAAAACTCTCTCTCTCTACGGACTCTAAAAAACTCTCTCTCCCAACGGACTCTAAAAAACTCTCTCTCTCTACGGACTCTAAAAAACTCTCTCTCCCAACGGACTCTAAAAAACTCTCTTTCCCAACGGACTCTAAAAAACTATCTCTCCCAACGGACTCTAAAAAACTCTCTCTCCCAATGGACTCTAAAAAACTCTCTCTCCCAACGGACTCTAAAAAACTCTCTCTCCCAACTAACTCTAAAAAACTATCTCTCCCAACGGACTCTAAAAAACTCTCTCTCCCAACGGACTCTAAAAAACTCTCTCTCCCAACTAACTCTAAAAAAAACTCTCTCTCAACGGACTCTAAAAAACGTATTTTAAACAGGTAGGAAAAGGGGGCGAGAAAGCCTGTATCTGTGTGGCTGGCAGAAAGAGAGAGAGAAAGCCTGTATCTGTGTGGCTGGCAGAAAGACAGAGAGAAAGCCTGTATCTGTGTGGCTGGCAGAAAGACAGAGAGAAAGCCTGTATCTGTGTGGCTGGCAGAAAGACAGAGAGAAAGCCTGTATCTGTGTGGCTGGCAGAAAGAGAGAGAGAAAGCCTGTATCTGTGTGGCTGGCAGAAAGAGAGAGAGAAAGCCTGTATCTGTGTGGCTGGCAGAAATAGAGATAGAAAGCCTGTATCTGTGTGGCTGGCAGAAAGACAGAGAGAAAGCCTGTATCTGTGTGGCTGGCAGAAAGAGAGAGAGAAAGCCTGTATCTGTGTGGCTGGCAGAAAGAGAGAGAGAAAGCATGTATCTGTGTGGCTGGCAGAAAGACAGAGAGAAAGCCTGTATCTGTGTGGCTGGCAGAAAGAGAGAGAGAAATCCTGTATCTGTGTGGCTGGCAGAAAGAGAGAAAGCCTGTATCTGTGTGGCTGGCAGAAAGAGAGAAAGCCTGTATCTGTGTGGCTGGCAGAAAGAGAGAGAGAAAGCCTGTATCTGTGTGGCTGGCAGAAAGACAGAGAGAAAGCCTGTATCTGTGTGGCTGGCAGAAAGACAGAGAGAGAAAGCCTGTATCTGTGTGGCTGGCAGAAAGACAGAGAGAGAAAGCCTGTATCTGTGTGGCTGGCAGAAAGACAGAGAGAGAAAGCCTGTATCTGTGTGGCTGGCAGAAAGACAGAGAGAGAAAGCCTGTATCTGTGTGGCTGGCAGAAAGACAGAGAGAGAAAGCCTGTATCTGTGTGGCTGGCAGAAAGAGAGAGAGAAAGCCTGTATCTGTGTGGCTGGCAGAAAGAGAGAGAGAAAGCCTGTATCTGTGTGGCTGGCAGAAAGACAGAGAGAAAGCCTGTATCTGTGTGGCTGGCAGAAAGAGAGAGAGAAAGCCTGTATCTGTTTGGCTGGCAGAAAGAGAGAGAGAAAGCCTGTATCTGTGTGGCTGGCAGAAAGACAGAGAGAAAGCCTGTATCTGTGTGGCTGGCAGAAAGAGAGAGAGAAAGCCTGTATCTGTGTGGCTGGCAGAAAGAGAGAGAGAAAGCCTGTATCTGTGTGGCTGGCAGAAAGAGAGAGAGAAAGCCTGTATCTGTGTGGCTGGCAGAAAGAGAGAGAGAAAGCCTGTATCTGTGTGGCTGGCAGAAAGACAGAGAGAAAGCCTGTATCTGTGTGGCTGGCAGAAAGACAGAGAGAAAGCCTGTATCTGTGTGGCTGGCAGAAAGACAGAGAGAGAAAGCCTGTATCTGTGTGGCTGGTAGAAAGACAGAGAGAGAAAGCCTGTATCTGTGTGGCTGGCAGAAAGACAGAGAGAGAAAGACTGTATCTGTGTGGCTGGCAGAAAGTCAGAGAGAGAAAGTCTGTATCTGTGTGGCTGGCAGAAAGACAGAGAGAAAGCCTGTATCTGTGTGGCTGGCAGAAAGACAGAGAGAGAAAGACTGTATCTGTGTGGCTGGCAGAAAGACAGAGAGAAAGCCTGTATCTGTGTGTGGATATGATGTCACACTTCCTCAACAACAATAGAACAGGAAGAGAAGACAGGAACTCCCCAACAACCCAGCAGACTGGCTGACTGGCTCTCTAAAAGAGAGATGGAAGAACAGAGTGGAAGATTGCCCACCCTTACTTTTTAACCCAGGTTGTATTTGATTCCACTGAGCTGTAGAGAGAAAACACCTGTCTGTCACCTGTGAGGCTGTGACTAGCAGTAATAAGGCTGTACACTAGCTGTATAATGAGAATGGTTTTCAATCACTAGAACAGAGTTTCTATAACTATACCAGGGTTTCAATACCAGGGTTTCAATACCAGGGTTTCTTTAACTATAACAGTGTTTCTATAACAGGGTTTCTATAACAGTGTTTCTATAACTATAACAGGGTTTCTATAACAGGGTTTCTATAACAGGGTTTCTAGAACAGGGTTTCTATAACAGGGTTTCTATAACTATAACAGGGTTTCTAGAACAGGGTTTCTATAACAGGGTTTCTAGAACAGGGTTTCTATAACAGGGTTTCTAGAACAGGGTTTCTATAACAGGGTTTCTAGAACAGGGTTTCTATAACAGGGTTTCTAGAACAGGGTTTCTATAACAGGGTTTCTAGAACAGGGTTTCTATAACAGGGTTTCTATAACAGGGTTTCTAGAACAGGGTTTCTATAACAGGATTTCTATAACAGGGTTTCTATAACTATAACAGGGTTTCTATAACAGGGTTTCTATAACAGGGTTTCTATAACTATAACAGGGTTTCTAAACTATGGGTCGGGACCCAGAGTGTACCCTGGGCATGTGAGAGGTGGGTTAATGAACTCATTCATTTCATAGTCTGATGTAAACACTAAAATGTATGACTACATTTGATGCACTACACAGGTTACTGTGTGTTACAGCTTGGCTAGGATCAAACCTTGCATTCAGAGAGGACCGTACGTTAACCATGTGCTCCAACAGGCTATGGTATCCGGTCTTTGCCTGCTGGTCACAGTACATCCAGATGGAACTACATCGTAATTATTTACCAACATGAGGACGTGTATTTTGGGGTATTTTCTTAGGGAAAACACAGGGGAGTTTGAGGGAGGAAGTGTATTTGTTTACAAAGAGTGAAGCAGTATTCAACACTGTCTCTATCAAAGACGGTATCCCAAAGAGACTGAGGACTGTGACAAGTCACTGTTTTATCTAGCCTCAAATGCAACCCTATTCCCTATATAGTGCGCTACCGTTGACCAAAGCCCAGAGTGCACTACATAGGGAATAGGGTGGCATTTGGGATGCACATCGGCCTCTTGTTATTTATACTCAGTATCATTTGCATCCTTCACAGCTTTATGGAAAGGATTTGTTGAAACTCAGGACTACAAAAATAGGCCTCAAAGTTCTGCTACAATCTATTACAATGGAAAGATAACTGAGAATGGAAAGATAACTGAGAATGGAAAGATAACTGAGAATGGAAAGATAACTGAGAATGGAAAGATAACTGAGAATGGAAAGATAACTAAGAATGGAAAGATAACTGAGAATGGAAAGATAACTGAGAATGGAAAGATAACTGAGAATGGAAAGATGTTGCAGTATTATATGCAGAACTATTCTGACTGAAGCAGACTTCATTGTGATGTATTTAACACACATTCATTGATAAGCTGATTGATCTATGTGTATCTGCTACGGGGCTCTGAAGGCTTTCCAACAGTCTAGATACCAGACAGGCTGGTCATTTATTCACCTCATCATTGATTTGAAACTATCTGATCAGGTCAACATACAGTCACTGAGAGGTTGGGTTGTGGACCCCTTGAACCAAAACAACTTCCCTGTTGTATCAATACAACAAACAATCACTTGATCAGTAGGGACACTGTACTGAATCTAGGGATTCCTTGTTGAATCCCCTCCATCTTTTTTTTTTAAGAGTAAGAGTGCTATGATGTTTGCTAACGCTGTGATTAGTGGTCATATATACCGTACCTGTTTAACAGTTCAACATTCAGAGCCACATCAGACCCTGTATCATGCAGCAACGATCACTTCACCAGTCACCTAACCTTATCCAGCAGCAATTCCAGGAATTTGTTGTTGGAGTGATTGAAATGTGTGCTAACAGTGTGGTTCAACAGAGTCCACATTAAGATCCACGTTAGGCCTACTAGTTAACCAATACATGTGTAGCTTAATGCTCTGGTCTGACTAGTTAACCCATCCATGTGTAGCTTAATGCTCTGGTCTGACTAGTTAACCAATCCATGTGTAGCTTAATGCTCTGGTCTGACTAGTTAACCCATCCATGTGTAGCTTAATGCTCTGGTCTGACTAGTTAACCCATCCATGTGTAGCCTAATGCTCTGGTCTGATACTAGTTAACCCATCCATGTGTAGCCTAATGCTCTGGTCTGATACTAGTTAACCCATCCATGTGTAGCTTAATGCTCTGGTCTGATACTAGTTAACCCATCCATGTGTAGCCTAATGCTCTGGTCTGACTAGTTAACCCATCCATGTGTAGCCTAATGCTCTGGTCTGATACTAGTTAACCCACCCATGTGTAGCCTAATGCTCTGGTCTGATACTAGTTAACCCACCCATGTGTAGCCTAATGCTCTGGTCTGATACTAGTTAACCCACCCATGTGTAGCATAATGCTCTGGTCTGATACTAGTTAACCCACCCATGTGTAGCCTAATGCTCTGGTCTGATACTAGTTAACCCACCCATGTGTAGCCTAATGCTCTGGTCTGATACTAGTTAACCCATCCATGTGTAGCCTAATGCTCTGGTCTGATACTAGTTAACCCACCCATGTGTAGCCTAATGCTCTGGTCTGAGATTTGCTTGCACCTTATTCCTTTTAGGGTCATAGGGCTCTGGTTAATAGTAGTGGACTACATGGGGAATATGGAGCTACATCCTTAGTGACTCTGGTAGCCATGGCAACAGAGTCTAAAGGTTGGAGTGATTGATAATATTTCAAAATCTGTTCCGTGGTACGATTATACGACAGGAAAGCTGCGGTCTGGGTTTTGTCATAGAACAGAACAGGCAAAGCGCCGTATTGACTGATGAGGGAAATAGCGCCGTATTGACTGATGAGGGAAATAGCACCGTATTGACTGATGAGGGAAATAGCACCGTATTGACTGATGAGGGAAATAGCGCCGTATTGACTGATGAGGGAAATAGCGCCGTATTGACTGATGAGGGAAATAGCACCGTATTGACTGATGAGGGAAATAGCACCGTATTGACTGATGAGGGAAATAGCACCGTATTGACTGATGAGGGAAATAGCGCCGTATTGACTGATGAGGGAAATAGCACCGTATTGACTGATGAGGGAAATAGCACCGTATTGACTGATGAGGGAAATAGCACCGTATTGACTGATGAGGGAAATAGCACCGTATTGACTGATGAGGGAAATAGCGCCGTATTGACTGATGAGGGAAATAGCACCGTATTGACTGATGAGGGAAATAGCACCGTATTGACTGATGAGGGAAATAGCGCCGTATTGACTGATGAGGGAAATAGCGCCGTATTGACTGATGAGGGAAATAGCACCGTATTGACTGATGAGGGAAATAGCACTGTATTGACTGATGAGGGAAATAGCACCGTATTGACTGATGAGGGAAATAGCGCCGCATTGACTGATGAGGGAAATAGCGCCGTATTGACTGATGAGGGAAATAGCACCGTATTGACTGATGAGGGAAATAGCACCGTATTGACTGATGAGGGAAATAGCACCGTATTGACTGATGAGGGAAATAGCACCGTATTGACTGATGAGGGAAATAGCACCGTATTGACTGATGAGGGAAATAGCGCCGTATTGACTGATGAGGGAAATAGCGCCGTATTGACTGATGAAGGAAATAGCACCGTATTGACTGATGAGGGAAATAGCACCGTATTGACTGATGAGGGAAATAGCACCGTATTGACTGATGAGGGAAATAGCACCGTATTGACTGATGAGGGAAATAGCACCGTAATGACTGATGAGGGAAATAGCACCGTATTGACTGATGAGGGTGTCTCTGTGTGTTTGGAAATCCCAGTCGTTGAGTGTCCCTAATGGCATCATATTTCCTATGTACTTTTCTGGTCAAAAGTAGTGCACTACATAGAGAATAGGGTGCTATAGTAGTGCACTATATAGGGATTAGGGTGCTATAGTAGTGCACTATATAGGGAATAGGGTGCTATAGTAGTGCACTATATAGGGAATAGGGTGCTATAGTAGTGCACTATATAGGGAATAGGGTGCTATAGGAGTGCACTATATATGGAATAGGGTGCTATAGTAGTGCACTATATAGGGATTAGGGTACCATTTGGGACCCAAGTGTCTCACTGAGGTCAAAGGTTGTGGATGACTAATGTACTATGTTGCCTGCTATGAAACAGCACGTCAACAGTGTAACGTCCCAAAATGCCATCCTATTCCCTATTGGCCCTGATGAGAAGTAGTTCACTACATAGGGAATAGGGGGCCATTTGGGCAAGCAGCAGCAGGCCTACCCGCTTGTCTAGTTCAACGGCACACTCACTTGGCATTATCTAAACAGTTTGTTTCTGGGGAATGTCTCGTCTTCGAGTATGTCTACAGTAGGGTTATTCAGTGAGAATTTTCAGGGGAGGTATTTGGGAGTGTTCATACACTACATGACCAAAAGTATGTGGACATCTGCTTGTCCAACATCTCATTCCAAAATCATGGGCATTAATATGGATTTGGTCCCCTCCTTTGCTGCTATAACAGCCTCCACTCTTCTGGGAAGGCTTTCCACTAGATGTTGGAACATTGCTGCTATAACAGCCTCCACTCTTCTGGGAAGGCTTTCCACTAGATGTAGGAACATTGCTGCTATAAAAGCCTCCACTCTTCTGGGAAGGCTTTCCACTAGATGTTGGAACATTGCTGCGGGGACTTGCTTCCATTCAGCCTCAAGAACACTAGTGAGGTCGAGGACTGATGAGGCCTGGCTCCAATTCATCCCAAAGGTGTTCGATGGGGTTGAGGTCAGGGCTCTGTGCAGGCCAGTCAAGTTCTTCCACACCGATCTCGACAAACCATTTCTGTATGGACCTCGCTTTGTGCACGGGGGCATTGTCAAGCTAAAACAGGAAAGGGCCTTTCCCAAACTGTTCCCACAAAGTAGGAAGCACAGAATCGTATAGAACGTCATTGTATTCTGTAGCGTTAAGATTTCCCTTCACTGAAACTAAGGGGCCTAGCCCGAACAATGAAAAACAGCCCCAGACCAGTATTTCTCCTCCGCCAAACCCAGAGTCCAAATGGCGGTGAGCTTTACACCACTCCAGCCGACGCTTGGCATTGCGCATGGTGATCTTCGGCTGCTCAACCATGGAAACCCATTCCATGAAGCTCCCGATGAACAGTTCTTCTGCTGACGTTGCTTCCAGAGGCAGTTTGGAACTCGGTAGTGAGTGTTGCCACTGAGAACAGACCATTTTTACGCGCTACGCGCTTCAGCACTCGGCGGTCCCGTTCTGTGAGATTGTGTGGCCTACCACTTCACAACTGAGCCGTTGTTGCTCCTTGTTGTTTCCACTTCACAATAACAGCACTTGCAGTTGACCAAGGCCGCTCGAGCAGGGCAGAGCGGCCCCCCAGTTTGACGAACTGACTTGTTGGAAAGGTGGCATCCTATGACGATTGCGTTGATCACGTTGAAAAACACTGAGCTCTTCAGTAAGGCCCATTCTATTCTATTCATTCTACTGTCAATGTTTGTCCATGGAGATTGCATGGCTGTGTGCTCGATTTCTTTATATTTTTAAATAGTGTGGCCACTAATTTGAAAGGGTGTCCACATGCTGTTGTATATAGAGTGTATCTTAGAGTATGTGTTCATGAAATATCTTAGGGTGTGTGTAGAGTGACAGATCATTGTATGTGTGTGTGTGTGTGTGTGTGTGTGTGTGTGTGTGTGTGTGTGTGTGTGTGTGTGTGTGTGTGTGTGTGTGTGTAGAGTAGGTAGAGAGAGATCTTATCTTAGGGTGTGTGTGTGTGTGTGTGTGTGTGTGTGTAGAATGGCTAGAGAGAGAGAGATCTTCTGGTGTGTAGGCCTACAGAGAGACATTGTTATGTGTGTACTGTGTTACTGTAGTCAAGAAATGTGTACAGAGAGACAGAGAGCATAGGAAAGGAGGAGAGGCAAGGAAGAGAGGAAAGGAGGTGAGGTTTATTCTCAGGTGATCTCATTCTGGAACAATGTGAGCTGTTACATTCTCTCTCGGTGAGTTTTTTCAGACTGTATAGGCTATGCAAAATTTGCATCACTCTTTTTTGGTGTGTTTTTTTTCTTCACCTTTTTAAATGTAGGGCAGATTAAATTTAATACAAGACTTGACTGAATGTTAGATTAAACTAATCAGCTGTGCAACACAGTCATTCCCTCTGCTTATCAACCAAATGGTTACACCTAGTTACAGCAATAACAAGTTACTTTAAAAACAAACAAAGACTTAAAGAGGCAGCACACTTAGCCTATTTTAAATTATATCACTGAGTAATATAAATATGACAAAACTGTATTCTAATAAAGAATAAATTAACAACAATATTCACTTTTTCCTATTCCCCCATTTCACATATGGCAAAATAAACTTTGATAATAATTGTAGCGACCCTGAATGAATGTGATATTTATCTTACCTTTAACGCCCATGGTTGCAACCTGTTGCCTCCGTCTTCAGTAGATGCACATAGCCTTACCGACACGACTGTCAACCGGTCCACCACAGCCAGCATGTATCCCGCTGTAAAACGACTAGCCTACAGCAGGGACGGCAGCCACGACCTCGTCATCACGTCAACCTAAATAACGGAGTGACTTAGTAACGACAGATTCACCATCGCCGCACTCTCCTGGGTATTTTCCCTATGGGTGTGTCTCTGTCCCTGCCTCCCAGCAATGCAGTTGGACAACAACTTTAAACGGAATGTGGAAATCTTATTTGAGGGTGTGTGTGCGCGCACGGTAGGTGCGTGACTGAAACATTGACATAGGAAAAAAGAGCAATAACTTTCCTTTTAAACACAGTCGGTATAGTTAATGTTAAAAGAGCAATAACTTTCCTTTTAAACACAGTCGGTATAGTTCATGGTACTATACCGCGCCCCAGTAATATTGTAGCCTAGTACTAGAGCGCCCTCTGGTGGTCGTCGACGGATACGTCTTAAACGTCAAGTTTCAAATCCTCGGTTGAAGTACGTGTTTTTCCTCCTTTCACCGCTAGATGGGATGGTTGGAGGATACCACTAGGGACAATTCAGTTCACGTCCAAAAACCAATGTGGCAAAGACGTTTAAATGTATCATCACAATGATCCCAATCACTGAGTTGCCAGTACATACAAGCAACATATTGTTTATTTAGGAAAATAAGAACTGTTCAAAGTTTTATGTACAGTTTAACTAGAGCGGCAGGTAGCCAGGTGGGTAGGAGAGTTGAGCCCGTAACCGAAAGGCAAACATCTAACGTTCTGCCCCTGAGCAAGGCAGTTCACTGAGCAAGGCAGCTCTCTGAGCGAGGCAGTTCACTGAGCGAGGCAGTTCACTGAGCGAGGCAGTTCACTGAGCGAGGCAGTTCTCTGAGCGAGGCAGTTCACTGAGCGAGGCAGCTCTCTGAGAGAGGCAGTTCACTGAGCGAGGCAGTTCACTGAGCGAGGCAGTTCTCTGAGCGAGGCAGTTCACTGAGCGAGGCAGCTCTCTGAGCGAGGCAGTTCACTGAGCGAGGCAGTTCACTGAGCGAGGCAGCTCTCTGAGCGAGGCAGTTCACTGAGCGAGGCAGTTCACTGAGCGAGGCAGTTCTCTGAGCGAGGAGGTTCTCTGAGCGAGGCAGTTCTCTGAGCGAGGCAGCTCTCTGAGCGAGGCAGTTCACTGAGCGAGGCAGTTCACTGAGCGAGGCAGTTCACTGAGCGAGGCAGTTCTCTGAGCGAGGCAGTTCACTGAGCGAGGCAGCTCTCTGAGCGAGGCAGTTCACTGAGCGAGGCAGTTCACTGAGCGAGGCAGTTCTCTGAGCGAGGCAGTTCTCTGCGCGAGGCAGTTCAATGAGCGAGGCAGTTCTCTGAGCGAGGCAGTTCACTGAACGAGGCAGTTCACTGAGCGAGGCAGTTCTCTGAGCGAGGCAGTTCTCTGAGCGAGGCAGTTCTCTGAGCGAGGCAGTTCCCTGAGCGAGGCAGTTCTCTGAGCGAGGCAGTTCTCTGAGCGAGGCAGTTCTCTGAGCGAGGCAGTTCCCTGAGCGAGGCAGTTCCCTGAGCGAGGCAGTTCTCTGAGCGAGGCAGTTCACTGAGCGAGGCAGTTCTCTGAGCGAGGCAGTTAACCCACTGTTCTCCGGGCGCCGATGATGTGGATGTCGATTAAGGCAGCCCCCCTAAACCTCTCTGATTCAGAGGGGTTGGGTTAAATGTGGAAGAAACTGGGATTCTCTGCCTCTAACCCTATTACAGGGGCTGAGACACTGGCTTACTGGTGCTCTTTCATGATGTCCCAAGGATGGGTGTGTCACCTGAGTGGGTTGAGTTACTGATGTGATCTTCCTGTCTGGGTTGGCGCCCCCCCTTTGGTTGTGTCGTGGCGGAGATCTTTGTGGGCTATACTCGTCCTTGTCTCAGGATGGTAAGTTGGTGGTTGAAGATATCCCTCTAGTGGTGTGGGGTTATATCCTTCCTGTTTGGGCCTGTCCGGGGGTATCATCGGATGGGGCCACAGTGTCTCTTGACCCCTCCTGTCTCAGCCTCCAGTATTTATGCTGCAGTAGTTTGTGTCGGGGGGGCTAGGGTCAGTCTGTTATATCTGGAGTACTCCTCCTGTCCTATCCGGTGTCCTGTGTGAATTTAAGTATGCTCTCTCTAATTCTCTCTTTCTCTCTTTCTTTCTCTCTCTCGGAGGACCTGAGCCCTAGGACCATGCCTCAGGACTACCTGGCATGATGACTCCTTGCTGTCCCCAGTCCACCTGGCCGTGCTGCTGCTCCTGCGGCTATGGAACCCTGACCCTGTCAAGGACCATATCACCTCCACCCTACCTGACACCCTAGACCCACTCCAATTTGCTTACTGCCCAAATAGGTCCACAGACGACGCAATCGCAACCACACTGCACACTGCCCTAACCCATCTGGACAAGAGGAATACCTATGTGAGAATGTTGTTCATCGACTACAGCTCAGCATTTAACACCATAGTACCCTCCAAACTCGTCATCAAGCTCGAGACCCTGTGTCTCGACCCCGCCCTGTGCAACTGGGTACTGGACTTCCTGACGGGCCGCCCCCAGGTGGTGAGGGTAGGTAACAACATCTCCACCCCGCTGATCCTCAACACTGGGGCCCCACAAGGGTGCGTTCTGAGCCCTCTCCTGTACTCCCTGTTCACCCACGACTGCATGGCCATGCACGCCTCCAACTCAATCATCAAGTTTGTGGACGACACTACAGTGGTAGGCTTGATTGCCAGCAACGACGAGACAGCCTACAGGGAGGAGGTGAGGGCCCTCGGAGTATACACCTACCCATGGTAACTATAGACCTACCCATGGTAACTATAGACCTACCCATGGTAACTATAGACCTACCCATGGTAACTATAGACCTACCCATGGTAACTGTATGCCTACCCATGGTACCTGTAGGCCTACCCATGGTACCTGTAGGCCTACCCATGGTAACTGTAGACCTACCCATGGTAACTGTATGCCTACCCATGGTAACTGTAGGCCTACCCATGGTAACTGTAGGCCTACCCATGGTAACTGTAGGTCTACCCATGGTAACTGTAGGCCTACCCATGGTAACTGTAGGCCTACCCATGGTAACTGTAGGCCTACCCATGGTAACTATAGACCTACCCATGGTAACTGTAGGCCTACCCATGGTAACTGTAGGCCTACCCATGGTAACTGTAGGCCTACCCATGGCAACCTCTCCTGTTACATACCGTTCATCTGATTCAGAGATTACCACGTCAACCTCTCCTGTTACATACCGTTCATCTGATTCAGAGATTACCACGTCAACCTCTCCTGTTACATACCGTTCATCTGATTCAGAGATGACCACGTCAACCTCTCCTGTTACATACCGTTCATCTGATTCAGAGATTACCACGTCAACCTCTCCTGGTACATACCGTTCATCTGATTCAGAGATGACCACGTCAACCTCTCCTGGTACATACCGTTCATCTGATTCAGAGATGACCAGGTTTTAAACCTGAGGCTCCTTTAAATTCTCTGTACCAATGTCACTTTGTTGTCACTTAGCGATATAATGTATCAATGTGTCAAAGCCCCTTTTAATTAAGACTAAATTCATTTTTGCAATGGCTGTACATGAACTGGACATGATTCTGAGTGGCATAGAAAAGAAAAGTAGCAGATTCCAGGTTTTGACTTTTTATTTATTTATTTCACCTTTATTTAACCAGGTAGGCTAGTTGAGAACACCTTTATTTAACCAGGTAGGCCAGTTGAGAACACCTTTATTTAACCAGGTAGGCCAGTTGAGAACACCTTTATTTAACCAGGTAGGCTAGTTGAGAACACCTTTATTTAACCAGGTAGGCTAGTTGAGAACACCTTTATTTAACCAGGTAGGCTAGTTGAGAACACCTTTATTTAACCAGGTAGGCTAGTTGAGAACACCTTTATTTAACCAGGTAGGCTAGTTGAGAACACCTTTATTTAACCAGGTAGGCTAGTTGAGAACACCTTTATTTAACCAGGTAGGCTAGTTGAGAACACCTTTATTTAACCAGGTAGGCTAGTTGAGAACACCTTTATTTAACCAGGTAGGCTAGTTGAGAACACCTTTATTTAACCAGGTAGGCTAGTTGAGAACACCTTTATTTAACCAGGTAGGCTAGTTGAGAACACCTTTATTTAACCAGGTAGGCTAGTTGAGAACACCTTTATTTAACCAGGTAGGCCAGTTGAGAACACCTTTATTTAACCAGGTAGGCTAGTTGAGAACACCTTTATTTAACCAGGTAGGCTAGTTGAGAACACCTTTATTAAACCAGGTAGGCCAGTTGAGAACACCTTTATTTAACCAGGTAGGCTAGTTGAGAACACCTTTATTTAACCAGGTAGGCCAGTTGAGAACACCTTTATTTAACCAGGTAGGCTAGTTGAGAACACCTTTATTTAACCAGGTAGGCTAGTTGAGAACACCTTTATTAAACCAGGTAGGCTAGTTGAGAACACCTTTATTTAACCAGGTAGGCTAGTTGAGAACACCTTTATTTAACCAGGTAGGCTAGTTGAGAACACCTTTATTTAACCAGGTAGGCTAGTTGAGAACACCTTTATTAAACCAGGTAGGCCAGTTGAGAACACCTTTATTTAACCAGGTAGGCTGGTTGAGAACACCTTTATTTAACCAGGTAGGCCGGTTGAGAACACCTTTATTTAACCAGGTAGGCTAGTTGAGAACACCTTTATTTAACCAGGTAGGCCAGTTGAGAACACCTTTATTTAACCAGGTAGGCTAGTTGAGAACACCTTTATTTAACCAGGTAGGCCAGTTGAGAACACCTTTATTTAACCAGGTAGGCCAGTTGAGAACACCTTTATTTAACCAGGTAGGCTAGTTGAGAACACCTTTATTTAACCAGGTAGGCCAGTTGAGAACACCTTTATTTAACCAGGTAGGCCAGTTGAGAACACCTTTATTTAACCAGGTAGGCCAGTTGAGAACACCTTTATTTAACCAGGTAGGCTAGTTGAGAACACCTTTATTTAACCAGGTAGGCCAGTTGAGAACACCTTTATTTAACCAGGTAGGCCAGTTGAGAACACCTTTATTTAACCAGGTAGGCCAGTTGAGAACACCTTTATTTAACCAGGTAGGCTAGTTGAGAACACCTTTATTTAACCAGGTAGGCCAGTTGAGAACACCTTTATTTAACCAGGTAGGCCAGTTGAGAACACCTTTATTTAACCAGGTAGGCTAGTTGAGAACACCTTTATTTAACCAGGTAGGCTAGTTGAGAACACCTTTATTTAACCAGGTAGGCCAGTTGAGAACACCTTTATTTAACCAGGTAGGCCAGTTGAGAACACCTTTATTTAACCAGGTAGGCTAGTTGAGAACACCTTTATTTAACCAGGTAGGCCAGTTGAGAACACCTTTATTTAACCAGGTAGGCTAGTTGAGAACACCTTTATTTAACCAGGTAGGCTAGTTGAGAACACCTTTATTTAACCAGGTAGGCTAGTTGAGAACACCTTTATTTAACCAGGTAGGCTAGTTGAGAACACCTTTATTTAACCAGGTAGGCCAGTTGAGAACACCTTTATTTAACCAGGTAGACTAGTTGAGAACACCTTTATTTAACCAGGTAGGCCAGTTGAGAACACCTTTATTTAACCAGGTAGGCTAGTTGAGAACACCTTTATTTTACCAGGTAGGCCAGTTGAGAACACCTTTATTTAACCAGGTAGGCTAGTTGAGAACACCTTTATTTAACCAGGTAGGCTAGTTGAGAACACCTTTATTTAACCAGGTAGGCCAGTTGAGAACACCTTTATTTAACCAGGTAGGCTAGTTGAGAACACCTTTATTTAACCAGGTAGGCTAGTTGAGAACACCTTTATTTAACCAGGTAGGCTAGTTGAGAACACCTTTATTTAACCAGGTAGGCTAGTTGAGAACACCTTTATTTAACTAGGTAGGCTAGTTGAGAACACCTTTATTTAACCAGGTAGGCTAGTTGAGAACACCTTTTTTAACCAGGTAGGCCAGTTGAGAACACCTTTATTTAACCAGGTAGGCCAGTTGAGAACACCTTTATTTAACCAGTTAGGCCAGTTGAGAACACCTTTATTTAACCAGGTAGGCCAGTTGAGAACACCTTTATTTAACCAGGTAGGCTAGTTGAGAACACCTTTATTTAACCAGGGAGGCTAGTTGAGAACACCTTTATTTAACCAGGTAGGCTAGTTGAGAACACCTTTATTTAACCAGGTAGGCTAGTTGAGAACACCTTTATTTAACCAGGTAGGCTAGTTGAGAACACCTTTATTTAACCAGGTAGGCCAGTTGAGAACACCTTTATTTAACCAGGTAGGCCAGTTGAGAACACCTTTATTTAACCAGGTGGGCTAGTTGAGAACACCTTTATTTAACCAGGTAGGCCAGTTGAGAACACCTTTATTTAACCAGGTGGGCTAGTTGAGAACACCTTTATTTAACCAGGTAGGCTAGTTGAGAACACCTTTATTTAACCAGGTAGGCTAGTTGAGAACACCTTTATTTAACCAGCTAGGCTAGTTGAGAACACCTTTATTTAACCAGGTAGGCTAGTTGAGAACACCTTTATTTAACCAGGTAGGCTAGTTGAGAACACCTTTATTTAACCAGGTAGGCTAGTTGAGAACACCTTTATTTAACCAGGTAGGCTAGTTGAGAACACCTTTATTTAACCAGGTAGGCTAGTTGAGAACACC
Source organism: Oncorhynchus clarkii lewisi (assembly GCF_045791955.1). Classification (NCBI taxonomy): domain Eukaryota; kingdom Metazoa; phylum Chordata; class Actinopteri; order Salmoniformes; family Salmonidae; genus Oncorhynchus; species Oncorhynchus clarkii. Next base: position 1,942,320 of record NC_092166.1, on the reverse strand, counting down.
TTTATTTAACCAGGTAGGCTAGTTGAGAACACCTTTATTTAACCAGGTAGGCTAGTTGAGAACACCTTTATTTAACCAGGTAGGCTAGTTGAGAACACCTTTATTTAACCAGGTAGGCAAGTTGAGAACACCTTTATTTAACCAGGTAGGCCAGTTGAGAACACCTTTATTTAACCAGGTAGGCCAGTTGAGAACACCTTTATTTAACCAGTTAGGCTAGTTGAGAACACCTTTATTTAACCAGGTAGGCTAGTTGAGAACACCTTTATTTAACCAGGTAGGCTAGTTGAGAACACCTTTATTTAACCAGGTAGGCTAGTTGAGAACACCTTTATTTAACCAGGTAGGCTAGTTGAGAACACCTTTATTTAACCAGGTAGGCTAGTTGAGAACACCTTTATTTAACCAGGTAGGCTATTTGAGAACACCTTTATTTAACCAGGTAGGCCAGTTGAGAACACCTTTATTTAACCAGGTAGGCTAGTTGAGAACACCTTTATTTAACCAGGTAGGCTAGTTGAGAACACCTTTATTTAACCAGGTAGGCTAGTTGAGAACACCTTTATTTAACCAGGTAGGCCAGTTGAGAACACCTTTATTTAACCAGGTAGGCTAGTTGAGAACACCTTTATTTAACCAGGTAGGCCAGTTGAGAACACCTTTATTTAACCAGGTAGGCTAGTTGAGAACACCTTTATTTAACCAGGTAGGCTAGTTGAGAACACCTTTATTTAACCAGGCAGGCTAGTTGAGAACACCTTTATTTAACCAGGTAGGCCAGTTGAGAACACCTTTATTTAACCAGGTAGGCTAGTTGAGAACACCTTTATTTAACCAGGTAGGCTAGTTGAGAACACCTTTATTTAACCAGGTAGGCTAGTTGAGAACACCTTTATTTAACCAGGTAGGCTAGTTGAGAACACCTTTATTTAACCAGGTAGGCTAGTTGAGAACACCTTTATTTAACCAGGTAGGCCAGTTGAGAACACCTTTATTTAACCAGGTAGGCTAGTTGAGAACACCTTTATTTAACCAGGTAGGCTAGTTGAGAACACCTTTATTTAACCAGGTAGGCTAGTTGAGAACACCTTTATTTAACCAGGTAGGCAAGTTGAGAACACCTTTATTTAACCAGGTAGGCCAGTTGAGAACACCTTTATTTAACCAGGTAGGCTAGTTGAGAACACCTTTATTTAACCAGGTAGGCTAGTTGAGAACACCTTTATTTAACCAGGTAGGCCAGTTGAGAACACCTTTATTTAACCAGGTAGGCCAGTTGAGAACACCTTTATTTAACCAGGTAGGCTAGTTGAGAACACCTTTATTTAACCAGGTAGGCCAGTTGAGAACACCTTTATTTAACCAGGTAGGCTAGTTGAGAACACCTTTATTTAACCAGGTAGGCTAGTTGAGAACACCTTTATTTAACCAGGTAGGCTAGTTGAGAACACCTTTATTTAACCAGGTAGGCCAGTTGAGAACACCTTTATTTAACCAGGTAGGCTAGTTGAGAACACCTTTATTTAACCAGGTAGGCCAGTTGAGAACACCTTTATTTAACCAGGTAGGCTAGTTGAGAACACCTTTATTTAACCAGGTAGGCTAGTTGAGATCACCTTTATTTAACCAGGTAGGCCAGTTGAGAACACCTTTATTTAACCAGGGAGGCTAGTTGAGAACACCTTTATTTAACCAGGTAGGCCAGTTGAGAACACCTTTATTAAACCAGGTAGGCCAGTTGAGAACACCTTTATTTAACCAGGTAGGCCAGTTGAGAACACCTTTATTTAACCAGGTAGGCCAGTTGAGAACACCTTTATTTAACCAGGTAGGCTAGTTGAGAACACCTTTATTTAACCAGGTAGGCTAGTTGAGAACACCTTTATTTAACCAGGTAGGCCAGTTGAGAACACCTTTATTTAACCAGGTAGGCTAGTTGAGAACACCTTTATTTAACCAGGTAGGCCAGTTGAGAACACCTTTATTTAACCAGGTAGGCCAGTTGAGAACACCTTTATTTAACCAGGTAGGCTAGTTGAGAACACCTTTATTTAACCAGGGAGGCTAGTTGAGAACACCTTTATTTAACCAGGTAGGCTAGTTGAGAACACCTTTATTTAACCAGGTAGGCTAGTTGAGAACACCTTTATTTAACCAGGTAGGCTAGTTGAGAACACCTTTATTTAACCAGGTAGGGTAGTTGAGAACACCTTTATTTAACCAGGTAGGCCAGTTGAGAACACCTTTATTTAACCAGGTAGGCCAGTTGAGAACACCTTTATTTAACCAGGTAGGCCAGTTGAGAACACCTTTATTTAACCAGGTAGGCAAGTTGAGAACACCTTTATTTAACCAGGTAGGCCAGTTGAGAACACCTTTTTTTAACCAGGTAGGCTAGTTGAGAACACCTTTATTTAACCAGGTAGGCTAGTTGAGAACATCTTTATTTAACCAGGGAGGCTTGTTGAGAACACCTTTATTTAACCAGGTAGGCTAGTTGAGAACACCTTTATTTAACCAGGTAGGCCAGTTGAGAACACCTTTATTTAACCAGGGAGGCTAGTTGAGAACACCTTTATTTAACCAGGTAGGCTAGTTGAGAACACCTTTATTTAACCAGGTAGGCTAGTTGAGAACACCTTTATTTAACCAGGTAGGCCAGTTGAGAACACCTTTATTTAACCAGGTAGGCCAGTTGAGAACACCTTTATTTAACCAGGTAGGCTAGTTGAGAACACCTTTATTTATCCAGGTAGGCCAGTTGAGAACACCTTTATTTAACCAGGTAGGCCAGTTGAGAACACCTTTATTTAACCAGGTAGGCCAGTTGAGAACACCTTTATTTAACCAGGTAGGCTAGTTGAGAACACCTTTATTTAACCAGGTAGGCCAGTTGAGAACACCTTTATTTAACCAGGTAGGCTAGTTGAGAACACCTTTATTTAACCAGGTAGGCTAGTTGAGAACACCTTTATTTAACCAGGTAGGCTAGTTGAGAACACCTTTATTTAACCAGGTAGGCTAGTTGAGAACACCTTTATTTAACCAGGTAGGCTAGTTGAGAACACCTTTATTTAACCAGGTAGGCTAGTTGAGAACACCTTTATTTAACCAGGTAGACTAGTTGAGAACACCTTTATTTAACCAGGTAGGCCAGTTGAGAACACCTTTATTTAACCAGGTAGACTAGTTGAGAACACCTTTATTTAACCAGGTAGGCCAGTTGAGAACACCTTTATTTAACCAGGTAGGCTAGTTGAGAACACCTTTATTTAACCAGGTAGGCCAGTTGAGAACACCTTTATTTAACCAGGTAGACTAGTTGAGAACACCTTTATTTAACCAGGTAGGCAAGTTGAGAACACCTTTATTTAACCAGGTAGGCTAGTTGAGAACACCTTTATTTAACCAGGTAGGCTAGTTGAGAACACCTTTATTTAACCAGGTAGGCTAGTAGAGAACACCTTTATTTAACCAGGTAGGCTAGTTGAGAACACCTTTATTTAACCAGGTAGGCAAGTTGAGAACACCTTTATTTAACCAGGTAGGCCAGTTGAGAACACCTTTATTTAACCAGGTAGGCCAGTTGAGAACACCTTTATTTAACCAGGTAGGCAAGTTGAGAACACCTTTATTTAACCAGGTAGGCCAGTTGAGAACACCTTTATTTAACCAGGTAGGCTAGTTGAGAACACCTTTATTTAACCAGGTAGGCTAGTTGAGAACACCTTTATTTAACCAGGTAGGCCAGTTGAGAACACCTTTATTTAACCAGGTAGGCAAGTTGAGAACACCTTTATTTAACCAGGTAGGCTAGTTGAGAACACCTTTATTTAACCAGGTAGGCTAGTTGAGAACACCTTTATTTAACCAGGTAGGCCAGTTGAGAACACCTTTATTTAACCAGGTAGGCTAGTTGAGAACACCTTTATTTAACCAGGTAGGCTAGTTGAGAACACCTTTATTTAACCAGGTAGGCTAGTTGAGAACAAGTTCTCATTTACAATTGCGACCTGGCCAAGATAAAGCAAAGCAGTTCGACACATACAACGACACAGAGTTACACATGGAGTAAAACAAACATACAGTCAATAATACAGTATAAACAAGTTTAAATATGATGTGAGCAAATGAGGTGAGATAAGGGAGGTAAAGGCAAAAAAAAGGCCATGGTGGCGAAGTAAATACAATATAGCAAGTAAAACACTATCTGGAGATAGGCCGAACCGAATTCAAGTGATACCAAATTGGCACAAATGTCAAATGTATCATGAATCGTTTACTGTTATTTGGTGATTCACAGAAACAAAACAGTGTTTTGGGTTCATCTTGCTGTATAACCCATTCCTCACCATCTTATATACAGTTGAAGTCGGAAGTTTACATACACTTAGGTTGGAGTCATTAAAACTCATTTTTCAAACCACTCCACAAATGTCTTGTTAACAAACTATAGTTTTGGCAAGTCGGTTAGGACATCTACTTTGTACATGACACAAGTAGTTTTTCCAACAATTGTTTACAGACAGATTATTTCACTTATAATTCATTGTATCACAATTCCAGTGGGCCAGAAGTTTACTACACTAAGTTGACTGTGCCTTTAAACAGCTTGGAAAATTCCAGAAAATGATGTCATGGCTTTAGAAGCTTCTGAAAGGCTAATTGACATCATTTGAGTCAATTGGAGGTGTACCTGTGGATCTATTTCAAGGCCTACCTTCAAACTCAGTGGCCTCTTTGCTTGACATCATGGGAAAATCTAAAGAAATCAGCCATGACCTCAGAAAAAAATGGTATACCTCCACAAGTCTGGTTCATCCTTGGGAGCAATTTCCTGAAGGTGCCACGTTCATCTGTACAAACAATAGTACGCAAGTATAAACACCATGGGACCACGCAGCCGTCATACCGCTCAGGAAGGAGATGCGTTCTGTCTCCTAGAGATGAACATACTTTGGTGCGAAAAGTGCAAATCAATCCCAGAACAACAGCAAAGGACCTTGTGAAGATGCTGGAGGAAACAGGCACAAAAGTATCTATATCCACAGTAAAACGAGTCCTATATTAACACAACCTGAAAGGCCGCTCAGCAAGGAAGAAGACACTACTCCAAAACCGCCATAAAAAAAGACAGACAACGGTTTGCAACTGTACTTTTTGGAGAAATGTCCTTTGGTCTGATGAAAAAAAATAGAACTGTTTGGCCATAATGACCATCGTTATGTTTGGAGGAAAAAGGGGGAGGCTTGCAAGCTGAAGAACACAATCCCAACCGTGAAGCACGGGGCTGGAAGCATCATGTTGTGGGGGTGCTTTGCTGCAGGAGGGACTGGTGCACTTCACAAAATAGATGTCATTATGAGGTAGAAAAATTATGGTGATATATTAAAGCAACATCAAGACATCAGTCAGGAAGTTAAAGCTTGGTCGCAAATGGGTCTTCCAAATGGACAACGACCCCAAGCATACTTCCAAAGTTGTGGCAAAATGGCTTAAGGACAACAAAGTCAAGGTATTGGAGTGGCCATCACAAAGCCCTGACCTCAAACCTATAGAAAATTTGTGGGCAGAATTGAAAAAGCGTGTGTGAGCAAGGAGGCCTACAAACCTGACTCAGTTACTGTGAGGAGGAATGTCAGGAGGAATGGGCCAAAATTCACCCAATTTATTGTGGGAAGCTTGTGGAAGGCTACCCGAAATGTTTGACCCAAGTAAACAAGGTAGCAATGCTACCAAATACTAATTGAGTGTATGTAAACTTCTGACCCACTGGGAATGTGATTAAAGAAATAAAAGCTGAAATAAATAATTCTCTCTACTATTATTCTGACATTTCACATTCTTAAAATAAAGTGGTGATCTTAACTGACCTAAAGACAGGGAATTTATACAAGGATTAAATGTCAGGAATTATGAAAAACTGAGTTTAAAACAGCATGATAATCCAAAATGTTTATTTTTTATATTTATTTTACCTTTATTTAACTAGGCAAGTCAGTTAAGAACAAATTCTTATTTTCAATGACGGCCTAGGAACAGTGGGTTAACTGCCTGTTCAGGGGGCAGAACGACAGATTTGTAGCTTGGGGATTTGAACTTGCAACTTTCCGGTTACTAGTTCAACACTCTAACCACTAGGCTACCCTGTCGCCCCATGTATTTTATTTGCCCCCCCTTTTTTTTGGGCAATTCTTAACTTTCTGGAACTCCCCAACATCACAACCACCTCATACAATTGAAGTCTCAAATTTGGTGGTTCAACAGCATTTATGATCTATGCCTTTATCACTACAGTCATCTCCACAGTTAACTCAATTACCACAGACAACAGCATCACCATCAGTACAGTCATCTCCACAGTTAACTCAATAACCACAGACAACAGCATCACTGTCCGTACAGTCATCTCCTACTAAAGCACTAGATCTACCCTTAACCACTCCTTCTTATAACTCAATTAATTCAAGCACCTGATTAAAACCAGTTTTCGGGCACAGACGGCACCACTGTACATGGCATCTTGCCTCACCACCTTCCTATCACTGCCTACTCCTTCCCCTAGCTGCATGACAACAGTACATAGCATCTTGCCTCACCACCTTCCTATCGCTGCCTACTCCTTCCCCTAGCTGCAGGACAACAGTACGTAGCATCTTGCCTCACCACCTTCCTATCGCTGCCTACTCCTTCCCCTAGCTGCAGGACAACAGTACGTAGCATCTTGCCTCACCACCTTCCTATCGCTGCCTACTCCTTCCCCTAGCTGCAGGACAACAGTACATAGCATCTTGCCTCACCACCTTCCTATCGCTGCCTACTCCTTCCCCTAGCTGCATGACAACAGTACATGGCATCTTGCCTCACCACCTTCCTATCGCTGCCTACTCCTTCCCCTAGCTGCATGACAACAGTACATGGCATCTTGCCTCACCACCTTCCTATCGCTGCCTACTCCTTCCCCTAGCTGCAGGACAACAGTACATGGCATCTTGCCTCACCACCTTCCTATCGCTGCCTACTCCTTCCCCTAGCTGCAGGACAACAGTACATGGCATCTTGCCTCACCACCTTCCTATCGCTGCCTACTCCTTCCCCTAGCTGCAGGACAACAGTACGTGGCATCTTGCCTCACCACCTTCCTATCGCTGCCTACTCCTTCCCCTAGCTGCAGGACAACAGTACGTGGCATCTTGCCTCACCACCTTCCTATCGCTGCCTACTCCTTCCCCTAGCTGCAGGACAACAGTACATAGGCCTGTAGCACCATAATCATCTTTCCACAGCCACTTAACTGACACAAATCCTTTCTGGGGTTTTTTTTTGTAGCAGTTGGCCATTGCAGAATTTGGACAACTTCCTTCCAAAATGCCTGATCAGTCTTTTCATTGAGCTGCAAAACAGAATTACTTGAAGTAACAGGATGATCATAGAGGTCTCTGTGTCTGACCACTCCCTGACAACTCCCTGACCACTGCCTGACCACTCCCTGACCACTCCCTGACAACTCCCTGACCACTCCCTGACAACTCCCTGACCACTCCCTGACCACTCCCTGACAACTCCCTGACCACTCCCTGACCACTCCCTGACAACTCCCTGACAACTCCCTGACCACTGCCTGACCACTGCCTGACCACTGCCTGACCACTCCCTGACCACTCCCTGACCACTCCCTGACAACTCCCTGACCACTCCCTGACAACTCCCTGACAACTCCCTGACCACTCCCTGACAACTCCCTGACCACTCCCTGACCACTCCCTGACAACTCCCTGACCACTGCCTGACCACTCCCTGACAACTCCCTGACCACTCCCTGACCACTCCCTGACCACTTCCTGACAACTCCCTGACCACTCCCTGACCTAACCCTGCTACCTGCCCCCTTCTCCCCCTGACCACTCCCTGACCTAACCCTACTGCCTCCTCCCTTCTTCCCCTGACCACTCCCTGACCTAACCCTGCTACCTGCCCCCTTCTCCCCCTGACCACTCCCTGACCTAACCCTGCTGCCTGCCCCCTCCAGTCCCTCCACCAAAACCAGACCTCTGGGACCTAGGCCAGCAGCACTCCGTATTATTCAGAGCCCCATGAAATGACACCATATATAGATTCTACAAACTCCACTTTTACATTGGCACAAATAATATTTATTTTCTCTATAATCCAACATGTAATACATATACAATGATTTGCATTGGGGGAATTTATTTGACCTTGGAACATGTTTTAAATCCCACATTTAACGCAAATGTCACTTAAAAAATGAACAAATAGTTATCATTGTTAATGTTTAGACAATTATTTTTCATACATTATGAATAAATACAGGTTAATTACACGTTTCTACTATTACGTGAGGGACTTTTATTTGAAAATCAGATATTCCGTGAACTGGAAGTACTTTTTTAGTGTTTCTGACGAGACGCTGAGCTAGAACGGACCCATAGAGAAGGATAGAGACTCTAGTGGCCTATAAGTCTATTTTAGCACAGGAAGCGCCGTTGAGGGCTTTCACCATGCTTCCGTCATCCATTTTTTAAGTAGTCAACCGGGTGGGTATTCCTCTGGGTTGTAGCCTCAGTGGGGCTGCCCATGTTGTCACGGACTCTATAATGTCACAGATATAAAGATAAGACTTCTATCTATCTCTATGCACGAACGATTCCGGAAGTTCAGTTTCCGGAAGTACATTTGCGTCTCTTTCATAACCAACAAAGAAAACGCCAAAAATGGTGTTCTTGTGCTAACTAGCATTTTAAAAACATAAATAAATACAACGCTAATTTCATTTAGTCTTTATAACAATCCGAAGCGTTAAGTTGCTTTGAGGTGCAACATGGGTATGTATTAGCTAAAGTCGTATATTTTGTTTTGTAGCTTAGCCGTTATGCTTCTATATCTAGTTAGTTTTATCTTGTTTCGGCCCTCCATTGCTGTTTTATCTAAAATGTAGCTTAGCCCACATCAAATGGTCCTCTTCACATGTTTAATACGGGCCCTTCCCGACCATACAGGGAGAATGAAAGTAGCGGAACAATAGGAAAGTAACACGTAATGCATACACAGTGAATGACAACGTGTCTATCTAGTTGCACTAGTAACCCGTTTTATATTAACAGTGGCAGACAACTGTATTTTTAAGTGACACCGTGTTTGTTAGTGGCTTTGATCTTCCGGTTACGCAAAGGTGTTGTTCTGAAAAGGCATGTAGTTAATTAGCAGTCCACTCTGTCTTCAGTAAAAATGGTTTTGTTTGAACTATTTCTCGCTGATATGAAAGATGAAGGTCCTTTATGCGTCCAACATCGTAACGTGTGTTGTTCATGGACCCAAAGGTGCTATTTATACCGTTTCCCAGATGTTCTGCTGCAGAAAATCCAAAGTTGGCAAGCCATTTATAAATTATCTTAATTCTCCTCTCCCCTTTTCTTTCAAATCACATTTTATTGGTTGAATACACATTTATCAAATGTTATTGTGGGTGTAGCGAAATGCTTGTGTTCCTGGCTCCAACAGTGCAGTAATATCTAACAATGCACACACCTAAGATAATGGAATAAAAACAATATTTGGATTAGCTCTGTCTGTGATGTATGTGGCTAGACTAATATATCTGAAGAATACATGGATAAAATAGTGTATATGTTATATAGTGTGTATAGATATAGAGCGATATAAAGATAGTGATGTAGATATATCTCAATCATTGAATGATGATGGGGGGGGGGGGGCGGCCTGTCAGGACTCAGGGCCCCAAGCTTAGTGATGAGCTTGGAGGGAACAATGAACAGCATTCTTGCGTAGGTATTCCTTTTGTCCAGGTGGGAAAGGGTATTGTGGAGTGGGATTGAGATTGCATCCTCTTGGCTCTGTTGGGGCGGTATGCAAATTAGAGTGGGTCTAGTGGTTCCGGGATGTTGATGTGAGCCATGACCAGGCTGCATGCGAGCATGGAAGACATTTAGCTTGTCTGGTAGGCTCGCGTCAATGGGTTTCCCTTTTGTAGTCCGTAATAGTTTGCAAGCCCTGCCGTAATAGGATTCCACCTTGTTCCTATATTGTCATTTTGCCTGTTTGATGGCCCTGAGAAGGTCGTAGCGGGACTTGTTCGTGTCCTCAGCCATAGCGCCAGGGTACACTACAATAGTCCGGTAGTCCTTTAGTGCACACCTGGGGGTGTTAATCCAGGGGAAGCAGTTAACTGGGGACTGAGGTGGTTAGCTGGGGACTGAGGTGGTTAGCTGGGGACTGAGGTGGTTAGCTGGGGACTGAGGTGGTTAGCTGGGGACTGAGGTGGTTAGCTGGGGACTGAGGTGGTTAGCTGGGGACTGAGGTGGTTAGCTGGGGACTGAGGTGGTTAGCTGGGGACTGAGGTGGTTAGCTGGGGACTGAGGTGGTTAGCTGGGGACTGAGGTGGTTAGCTCGTCAGCACTATCAAAGCAGTCCTGTAGTCTCTTCGGAGGAACATTTCACTATGGTGTAAAGGGGTGCTTCTGCTTGTAAAAATGAAGCAGGAGTCATAGCGCCAGGGTACACAACAATAGCAGGAGTCATAGCGCCAGGGTACACAACAATAGCAGGAGTCAAAGCATCATGATCTGATTTGCAGAAAGGGGGATGAGGCCTTTTGCTTATTTAGACAATTAACTATGCCTCAACCTCCCCTCTCCTCTCCACTCCTCCTCCTCCCTCTCTCCTCCTCCCCTCCCCTCTCCTCTCTCCTCCTAGCAGAAACCCCCTTTCCTCTGCCCTCCCTGGGCCTGCTGGTCCCTCCTCTCCGGATGATGTCAGCAGTTATGTGGCAGGTGGTGCGCCAGGGCAACACAAAGCATTATGGGAAGCTGGAGGAGTTTGTGTCCATGGTAACGGAGGTGGTTCCAGAACTCCTGTCCAACAGACAGAGGTGGCTGCTCATCCTGGCTCTCAGAGGACGGGTAAGAGATTCCCAATCAATCTCAAGGATTTTTCTGCTGTTGAAATCCTTAGGCGTCCAAACAGTGTAAAAAAATAAATGTATATATATTCAATGCATTCAGAAAGTATTCAGACCCCTTGACTTTTTCTACATTTTGTTACGTTACATCCTATTCTAAAATTGATCAAATGTAAAATGTCTGCAAATGTATAATTAAAAATACAGATACCTTATTTACATAAGTATTCAGACCCTTTGCTATGAGACTTGAAGTTGAGCTCAGGTGCATCCTGTTTCCATTGATCATCCTTGATGTTTCTACAACTTGGAGTCCAACTGTGGTAAGTTCAATTGATTTGGCATGATTTGGAAAGGCACACACCTGTCTATATAAGGTCCCACAGTTTACACTGTATGTCAGAGCAAAAAACAAGTCATGAGGTTGAAGGAATTGCCTGTAGAGCTCCGAGACAAGATTGTGGGGAAGGATACCAACAAAATGTCTGCAGCATTGAAGGTCCTCAAGAACACATTGGCCTCATCGTTCTTAAATGGAAGAAGTTTGGTACCACCAAGACTCTTCCTAGAGCTGGCTGCCCTGCCAAACTGATAAAATCGGGGAAGAAGGGCCTTGGTCAGGGAGGTGACCAAGAACTTGATGGTCACTCTGTGGCGATGGGCGAACCTTCCAGAAGGTCGACCATCTCTGCAACACTCCGCCAATCAGGCATTTATGGTAGAGTGACCAAACGGAAGCCACTCCTCAGTAAAAGGCACATGACAGCCCAGTTGGAGTTTGCCAGAAAGAACCTAAAGGACTCTCAGACCATGAGAAACAAGATTCTCTAGTCTGATGAAACCAAGATTGAACTCTTTGGCCTGAATGCAAAGCATCACGTCTGGAGAAAACCTGGCACCATCCCTACAGTGAAGCATGGTGGTGGCAGCATCATGCTGTGGGGATGTATTTCAGCAGCAGGGACTGGGAGACTAGTCAGGATGGAGGGAAAGATGAACAGAGCAAAGTACAGAGATCCTTGATGAAAACCTGCTCCAAAACGCTCAGGACCTCAGACTGAGGTGAAGGTTCACCTTCCAACAGGACAACGACCTTAAGCGCACAGCCAAGACAACGCAGGAGTGGCTTCGGAACAAGTCTCTGAGTGGCCCAGCAAGAGCCCGGACTTGAACCCGATCAAACATCTCTGGAAAAACCTGAAAATAGCTGTACAGCGACACTCCCCATCCAACCTGACAGAGCTTGAGAGGATCTGCAGAGGGAGAAACTCCCCAAATACAGGTGTGCCATGCTTGTAGCGTCATACCCAAGAAGACTCAAGGCTGTAATCGCTGCCAAAGGTGCTTCAACAAAGTACTAAGTAAAGGGTCTGAATACTTGTGAAAATTTGAAATTTCAGTTTAATACATTTGCCCAAATTCCTAAAAACCTGTTTTTCTTTGTCATTATTGTGTATTGTGTTTTTTTTGTTTTGTAAATAAATTTAATCCATTGTGAATAAGGCTGTAACATAACAAAGTGGGAAAAGTCCAGGGGTCTGAATACTTTCCGATTGCCCTGAATATATATTTCAAAATTAATTGTTGGGTTGGAAAAACTATTTCAGTGTTAACTTAAACGACAAAAGCCCAGATATGAATAATTAAGGATAGTCCCTTCAACAGGACAGTTGTAAATCATTCAGTCCGTTATGTCAAGATTCAGATTTTAGAGAAAAAACTAAATGTCGGTACATATAAGCATCTTATATCGGCTGAAAGCTTAAATTCTTGTTAATTTAACTGCACTGTCCAATTTACAGTAGCTATTACTGCGGAAAAAAATGCCATGCTATTGTTTGAGGAGAGCTCCTAGCAACAACTTTTTTTCACCGAGATAGGTTTGATAAATTCACCTCTGAAGGTGAAATGTGTTGTTTCTCATGGTCTGATATCTTGCTCTGATTTATCATCTAAAGGGTCCCAGAGATAACATGAAGTGTCATTTTGTTAGATGAAAAAGGATTTTATATCGTAAAAAGGTCCAAATAGCATGCACAATCGATTTTTGTTTTCCACTTGTTGAATTTGCAAAGAGAGGAATCTGAAAATCTCACCCTAAATGTTGTTTCAACCAGTCAAATCACGTTCATATTTATTCTTCAGAGATCCTAGAATGTAACCAGACTTCACTATATCATTAGGGGTGTAGTGTATCCTATAGGACACCATATCAGAGATCCTAGAAGGTAACCAGACTTCACTATATCATTAGGGGTGTAGTGTATCCTATAGGACACCATATCAGAGATCCTAGAAGGTAACCAGACTTCACTATATCATTAGGGGTGTAGTATATCCTATAGGACACCATATCAGAGATCCTAGAAGGTAACCAGACTTCACTATATCATTAGGGGTGTAGTGTATCCTATAGGACACCATATCAGAGATCCTAGAACGTAACCAGACTTCACTACATCATTAGGGGTGTAGTATATCCTATAGGACACCATATCAGAGATCCTAGAACGTAACCAGACTTCACTATATCATTAGGGGTGTAGTGTATCCTATAGGACACCATATCAGAGATCCTAGAACGTAACCAGACTTCACTACATCATTAGGGGTGTAGTATATCCTATAGGACACCATATCAGAGATCCTAGAATGTAACCAGACTTCACTATATCATTAGGGGGGTAGTATATCCTATAGGACACCATATTTGGTCAGAGAGCGACACCATGGCCCTCTGATCACTTGAACGACTGTCTTTTATCAAAGAAACACCAGTCGGGGTCAAACTAAGCTAGCTAGATAGCCAATGAGCTGGGCTTTACGGGAGTATCGGAAACCATGTATATGTCGTCAAATGTAGCTACTAACCTTGTACGACAGCATGCCTTTTCATTTTGGACAGAAATTATAAGGATATTCAGAGTTATGAAAACTGGTTGTTTTGTAAATGTTGAACTTCTAATATGGCTACTAATACTGGAAAAGCTAAATCAAAGTCCAAGTATACAGATTTGACGATATTCTTGCCAAAAAATGTAATATGAATGCTTCACGATTTGCCCAAATGTACCTGGGAACTTCACACTGAAAGTCAACTGGTTCACTCATACTTCAAGTTATCCATCTGAAACTTTGCGCACACACTGCTGCCATCTTGTGGACACCAACGGAATTACAACCAGAGTGATGGCTAGAACCTTTCTCTTGCATTTCAAAGATGGTGGTAGAAAAAGACCGTTTGGTTTTTTTTCCCCTGTATTTTCTTCTCCCAGATCTATTGTTATATTCTCCTACATTCAATTGACATTTCAAACTTCAAAGCGTTTCCTTTCAAGTGGTACCAAGAATGTGCATATCCTTGCTTCAGGGCCTGAGCTACAGGCAGTTAAGCTTTAATTAATTTAAGCTCGACTTTGGGATCCTTAGTGGTAATTTCTACGACAACATTAAATGTCTGTTTCGGTGTTCATATGACCGACCCTATGTCAGACCAAACCTCAAATGCTAATGGGGAGTTAAAACTGCTTGTTGTCAGAGAGGAAGAAGTGATCTTTCATCTAGACTTTTGTTGTTGTGAGTGTCGGGGGGGGGGGGGGGGGGGGGGGGGGGGGGGGGGGGGGGGGGGCTGGCGTCTGTGTGGGAAGGTGCACACAGCACAGGAGGGGAGGGGCTTGGTGTCTGTGATTGGAGGCTGCAGATGGTTGAATGCAGGTGGTAACTGGCTGGGTCTCGGGTGGTAACTGGCTGGGTCTCGGGTGGTAACTGGCTGGGTCTCGGGTGGTAACTGGCTGGGTCTCTTCTCAGGTGACTCTGGAACTGATCCGATCTGGACATCCTGATGACCTCGAGGCTGTTCAAACACACCTGAATAGAATCACAGCATCTGGTCTGAAACAGGTGAGTGTCTAATCAACTGGGGAGATATTCTGACAAGCCCATTCTCTTGAACAGTAAGGGGCAGTTGAAACAAGTCCTGGACTAAAAAGCACTTTCAAAGATCATTCTCTATTTGTTTGCTTTTTTTAGTCCAGGACTAGGCTGTCTCCAGGAAACCAACACTGTGTCCAGCTGGTGATGTTTGTCTGGATCCTTTTATGTGTTGCAGTCAAACGATGCAGCGATTGAATTTGCTGAAGCCAACTTCCTGAAGCTGATCCAGAGCCTAGTGGAAGACCCAGATAGGAGCGAACACTTCTTCAAGGTAAGATAGAGCCTAGTGGAAGACCCAGATAGGAGCGAACACTTCTTCAAGGTAAGATAGAGCCTAGTGGAAGACCCAGATAGGAGCGAACACTTCTTCAAGGTATGATAGAGCCTAGTGGAAGACCCAGATAGGAGCGAACACTTCTTCAAGGTATGATAGAGCCTAGTGGAAGACCCAGATAGGAGGGAACACTTCTTCAAGGTAAGATAGAGCCTAGTGGAAGACCCAGATAGGAGCGAACACTTCTTCAAGGTAAGATAGAGCCTAGTGGAAGACCCAGATAGGAGCGAACACTTCTTCAAGGTATGATAGAGCCTAGTGGAAGACCCAGATAGGAGCGAACACTTCTTCAAGGTATGATAGAGCCTAGTGGAAGACCCAGATAGGAGGGAACACTTCTTCAAGGTAAGATAGAGCCTAGTGGAAGACCCAGATAGGAGCGAACACTTCTTCAAGGTAAGATAGAGCCTAGTGGAAGACCCAGATAGGAGGGAACACTTCTTCGAGGTATGATAGAGCCTAGTGGAAGACCCAGATAGGAGGGAACACTTCTTCAAGGTAAGATAGAGCCTAGTGGAAGACCCAGATAGGAGCGAACACTTCTTCAAGGTAAGATAGAGCCTAGTGGAAGACCCAGATAGGAGGGAACACTTCTCCAAGGTAAGACAGAGCCTAGTGGAAGACCCAGATAGGAGCGAACACTTCTTCAAGGTAAGATAGAGCCTAGTGGAAGACCCAGATAGGAGCGAACACTTCTTCAAGGTAAGATAGAGCCTAGTGGAAGACCCAGATAGGAGCGAACACTTCTCCAAGGTATGATAGAGCCTAGTGGAAGACCCAGATAGGAGCGAACACTTCTTCAAGGTAAGACAGAGCCTAGTGGAAGACCCAGATAGGAGGGAACACTTCTTCAAGGTAAGATAGAGCCTAGTGGAAGACCCAGATAGGAGGGAACACTTCTCCAAGGTAAGATAGAGCCTAGTGGAAGACCCAGATAGGAGGGAACACAGGGCTCCTAACCTCCATGATGGACTTCTCAGATCATGAAGCTCCATGTTGGTGTTTTAATCTCAAGGCAGGATGCCGTTTTAAAGTATTGGAACAGTGATCAGACTCCCTTCACTATGGTTGTTGGGTTTCCCCTCTGGGATCTTTCAAGTTTCATCTCTAAGTCCCTAACTTTGACTCTGTCTGTCAGGTGGTGTTCCCTGTGGAGTATGGTCCTAACTTTGACTCTGTCTGTCAGGTGGTGTTCCCTGTGGAGTATGGTCCTAACTTTGACTCTGTCTGTCAGGTGGTGTTCCCTGTGGAGTATGGTCCTAACTTTGACTCTGTCTGTCAGGTGGTGTTCCCTGTGGAGTATGGTCCTAACTTTGACTCTGTCTGTCAGGTGGTGTTCCCTGTGGAGTATGGTCCTAACTTTGACTCATCGCTGCAAACTCTGGTGTGCCACTTCCTGTCTAGGCTGGAGGAGCTGCTGCCGGTCCCAGACTTCAAACAGGTACACCGTTGGACAGCACTGCTACAGGGTCTGAATACCCGTCCGTACTTGTGTTGTAAATGGCAGGCATTTTAGGTATGAGAAAATGTACATCCTATCAAACTTTCTAAAACGGAGTATGGTTTAAATGGCATACTCATTTCAGCTCTTCATCCAGTAGAATTCACTACGGAGGAACAGTCTTCAACGGCTGATAAGGGGAAGTGCTGTACCAAAATGAACCAATGCATTAGATCACGAGTTCTCAGGGGGAGGAGCCTAGTATAATGATATTCTCAGGAGGCGGGGCCTAGAATGTGGCTCTTCTCAGGAGGCGGGGCCTAGAATGTGGCTCTTCTCAGGAGGCGGGGCCTAGAATGTTATTTGTTGCTTACTGCATTTATTTTTACTAAACAGTCTATTCTAAGTAGTATGATTAGTATACAGTAAGTAGTAGGCCAGGCAGATTTTGGACACGGCCGGTGACACTGAGTAACCCCAGGTCCATTGTTGCCCATCTTACACTAGTCTGGTGTCAGATGAGTCGAGATAAAATGATTATACAGGGTTGGGACAAAACATGGTTATTTAGAATAAACTGGGTGGTTCACGCCCTGAATGCTGATTGGCTGACAGCTGTGGTATATCAGACCTTAGGCCACATATTTTTACGTTGGTAACCAGTTTATAAATAGCAATAAGGCACCTCGGGGGTTTGGTATATGGCCAATATACCACGGCTAAGGGCTGTGTCCAGACACTCAGCTTGGCGTCGCGCATAAGAACAGTCCTTAGCCGTGGTATATTGGCCATATACCACGCCCCCTCGGGCCTTACTGCTTACATGGCAATTCACTGGTGTAGGTAGAATAACAATTGTAAAACTAGTACAGCTGTATTTCATCGTAATATTAGTTTCATTTACAAGCATTTCGCTAAACCCGCAATAACATCTGCTAAACATGTGTATGTGACCAATACAATGTGATTGATCTTCTTTGTTCAGACTGCGTTGTTGATTAGTGCTGCCCCCTCTGTTCTGGAGGACTACATGCGCTGTGTCTCTCACGGAGAGGACCTGAAGTCTCTGCTACAGAACCAACACTGCCCCGGGAAGCTGCCCAAGAGCGGTAAGCCTCTGTCTGCGTTTCCCATGGCAACCTATTCCCTTTATAATGCTCTACTGTTGACCAGACTCCTGGGGCTTCCGGTTAAAAGTAGTGCACTATATAGGGTCGTAGCAGTGCACTATATAGGGTCGTAGCAGTGCACTATATAGGGTCGTAGCAGTGCACTATCTAGTGAATAGGTGTCATTTGGGATGCATATTCTGTCTGACTGTAGATGGCGTTCTATAGCATTATTTCACTAACCTATAGACGACTCACCTTTCCTATCTTCTTTCCTTTGGTTCTGCTTGTCACTGTTCAGTTCCCTCGAGGACAGAGGACCGTCTCCTCGTCTCGTTATCCTTCCCTCCATCACTGAGACTGGCCAATGCCTCGTGCCACAGCGCCCGCGACAGCCCGCCCTCGGAGATCAGAGACGACCAGGGGGTTATGACTGACAGTTTGTCTGGCCAATGGGCCGAGTTAAAAACAAGTGTGGATAAAAATAATGGAACAGATTCAGTAGAAACCCAAGGATCTGAAGGAGAGGATCACCTGAAGGAGAGACCGAGGTCTGAGGAAGGAAGAGAAGCAGTCGTCTCGGAGCACCAATACTCCCTGAGCAGCAGTACAGCTGAACACGCCCCATCAGCCTCCTCCGGTGTGTCATCGGAGCAGCCGCGGCAGCGCGTGGCCCACAAGTGTCCCCAGTGCGGCCGTTGTTTCATCTACCGCTATGAGATGCTGGAGCACCAGAGACTCCACACAGGGGAGAACCCTTACAAGTGTTCCCAGTGTGGTAAGACCTTCAGAAGGTCCTCGGAGATGTCCACCCACCGCCGAACGCAGTGCTCCAACGCTGCCTATGTCTGTATTAAATGTGGAAGCAGTTTTGGGTCGGTCAGGGAGCGGGTCAGGCACCGGTGTTGTAGACGGGCCAGCGGTTTGGGTCAGGCGGGCCAGTTTGAGTGTCCACAGTGTGGGAAGATCTTCAAGTGGCACAACTCGCTAAAGAAACACCTGGTAACCCACTCCGCTGACAAGGTCTTCAACTGCAGGTATATTATACTGATACCCTGTTGCTGTATGTGTCCCAAATGGGACCCTGTATAGTGCACTAGTTTTGACTAGGGTGCCATTTGGGATACCTGTCTGTGATTCATGATTGTTGAGTACACAACATTAAATGTTTTTCAATCACTTGTACAGTCCCCCTGCCCTATAAGGTGAACAGTCAATAACTACATCCCAAACTACACCCTACTCAGGGCACTAGGTTTGACCAGAGCCCTATATCTATCTATAAATGAATTATAGGGAATAGACTGTGTGCTAACCTATGTATTGCCAGGTACTGTGGGGAGGGACCATTCCCGGGCGTGGCGGAGCTGAGGGCCCACCAGAAGGCCCACGGTGCAGAAGACAAACCCTACAAGTGTAAACAGTGTGGAAAGGGCTTCAGCTCCCAGGTGTTGTTTTTGTATTGATTGTTCTGTATTGATTGTTCTGTATTGATTGTTCTGTGCATTTTATTCTCACCAGAGGTTGACACATTTCCAAGACAAGGAAAAAGCTGTGTGTATTGTTAACCTAAAATGGCTAAGACAAATCATTATATTTTAAATGTCTAATAAAATTATTTTGTTTAGGTCTGGCAAAATAACCACGAGCAACGTCACTCCCAAGAGAGGTCCAAGATCTGCCCCAGCTGTGGAAAGGCCTTCCGGTGCAAAGGAGACCTGAAGCTCCACATGCGGACTCACACCGGCGAGAGGCCGTACCAGTGTACCTACTGCGCCAAGCGGTTCTCTGTGAACGGAAACCTGACGATACACATCAGGACTCACACGGGGGAGAAACCTTTCCTCTGCTCTGACTGTGGCAAGGCCTTCTGCTCCGCAGGAGAGCTGCAGATCCACAGGAGAACACACACTGGGGAGAGACCGTACAAATGCACCGTCTGCGAGAAAGGCTTCACCATGGCCAGTAAGGTCACGCTTCACATGCGGGTACATACAGGAGTACGACCCTACATCTGCCACGAGTGTGGTAAGGCGTTCTCTCGCGGTGCGGAGTTGAAGAAACATGTTCTGAACCACACTGGGGTGAGACCGTACCCCTGCCATCTCTGTTCCAAGACCTACACCTGTCTAAATCACCTGAAGAGACATTTAAAGACTCACTCTGCCTCCCAGTCGTTGGATGTGAGCAGTGGATCGACTGTAGTAGAATGACCACTTGCAGAGGAAATGCGTATTGTGAATATAAAATGTTATTTTCTAATGACTGCTCGAAAGGAGCGATAGTTGGAAGTCGACCTGAGTGCAATATACTTCTTTGTTAATATCGGGACTGCTTATATTTTTATTTTTTAGAGGAAGTGGAATGTTTATTTTCTGCTGTAGAGTTGAGTCTGGGAACAAGGTCGTGTTTGTCTTCAGTTGAGGCTCATCTAAATATCACCGTGCTTTCAGCTTGTTGAAATTTCAGCTGATAAAGTTGAAAACTTATTAGCATGTATGTAAACTATCAAAGTCAGAACTATAATTTGTGGTCCCTCCCAACCATCTAGTTATGAGGGTGTGTGAATACATTTTCTGCACATTAAAAACACTTAAATCATTTGATCAAGTTAATTATGTTTATTGAAATGAATCACTTTCACAGGAAAATAAAAAAGAGATGAAACTAGTTCCACTAAACACCATATTATTTAACTATTTCCTCCCATGTGGCCGGCGAGTCAGAGACAGGTGTAGGTGCTAGCCTCTGTCTCTGAAGACCCTTTGGTCTGTGAAGAGGGCACACGGTCATCTAAAATGAAGAGGATTCAGTGAGACGAGGCAACAACACACCAAATCAGTCCTTATTAACCAGAGGGCTATAATAGACAGTGGTATCTGTGTCGTTACCAGGCTTGGCAGCAGGGCTCTTGTGTTGGCCCTTGATGTGGGCGGTCATCTCCTTCCTGTTTGGGGTGGCGTGGCCACACTGGACACAGCTGTAGCGCCCCCTGGTGTGTTTCCATAGAATACGGCCGTTGAAGGACTGACCTGGAGGGAAGAGGGGTAAACGGTACATTAACCATGGTCCAATCCCAAATGGACTCCTAGACCCTAGTGGAGAGCTGAGTGTGTAAACATGGTAGTAGCTCCCTGATAGGCTAGGTAGAAGTTTCACCATATTGGTGTACCAATCAAATACTCTCAGGTCTCCATAAGGCGTTTCAGATTGACACGAGGCGAAAGCAGGTTTAAACACCACAAAAAAAAGCACAAGGTTTTTGACAAGGAAGTGGAAGCTGGTGAACATGAATCAACATAGAAGGCAGCCAGACACAGCAAAGCCACAAGCCCTCAGCCCTGATCCCTGTACTACTGAAAGCCCTCATCCCTGTACTACTGAAAGCCCTCAGCCCTGTACTGAAAGCACTCATCCCTGTACTACTGAAAGCCCTCAGCCCTGTACTGAAAGCCCTCATCCCTGTACTACTGAAAGCCCTCATCCCTGTACTACTGAAAGCCCTCATCCCTGTACTACTGAAAGCACTCATCCCTGTACTACTGAAAGCCCTCAGCCCTGTACTGAAAGCCCTCATCCCTGTACTACTGAAAGCCCTCATCCCTGTACTACTGAAAGCCCTGTACTACTGAAAGCCCTCAGCCCTGTACTGAAAGCCCTCATCCCTGTACTACTGAAAGCCCTTAGCCCTGTACTACTGAAAGCCCTGTACTACTGAAAGCCCTCAGCCCTGTACTGAAAGCCCTCATCCCTGTACTACTGAAAGCCCTCATCCCTGTACGACTGAAAACCACAATGACCCTACAGCTCTTCACACCACAGACCTCTACTAAAGGAAGAAGTCGGAGCTTGGGCACAGTCGGCACCAGATGAAGGAAACTGCTTGGAACGAGAGGTGTGGTCTGATGATACAGAACGCTCATCTGCATGTTCTGGAGGAAAAGGTTTTGTCTTAAGGAACCCAAACATCTGACTGGTAATAAATCTGTCAGTTTAAGCTACAGAGATCAGTGGTTGCTTGATGTCGGGCTGTCTACGGTGGAAGAATGGTGTTTGTCAGACCATGTCTTCTCTCACACATCTGAAAGGTTTGACCTACAAAAAAAAAAACCACAAGTGTCACGGGACTCGTCTGAGGGTAACCCAGACCAATTAAATGGAAGAAGTTGTGCCAAACAAAAACATATTTCCTGATCTTTCTTATACATGGCATTCTGAAAGTATTCAGACAACGTGGCTTTTTCCACGTTACAAACTTCTAAAAAACAGATTCAATTGTTTTCTCTCCCCCTCATCAATCTACACACAATACCCCATAATGACAAAGCAAAAAAAGGTTTTTAGAAATTTTTGCAAAAGTATTAAAAATAAAACGTATATAGACTCTTCACTCGGTACTTTGTTGAAGCACCTTTGGCAGCGATTACAGCCTGGAGTCTTCTTGGGTTCGACGCTACAAGCTTGGTACACCTGTATTTGGGGAGTTTCTCCCATTCTTCTCTGCAGATCCTCTCCAGCTCTGTCAGGTTGGATGGGGAGCGTCGCTGCACAGCTATGTTCAGGTCTCTCCAGAGATGTTTGATCGGGTTCAAGTCCAGACTTTTTTTTGCCATTTCTGAATGTGTTATTCTATAGGCTATAGTTATATTTCGTCTTAGACTTTTAGAGGTTAATAACTCTACTGGTGAATGCACACTGGGCTGTGTCAGAGAATCTGGGAGTCGGACAAGTTGAGCAATCAGCCACATGATGGATCGATTAGGTGATTATTAGGTGATTGGTTAGGCCGGGGCAGGAAAAGGGAAGCCAAGTTAGCAGGGAGAGGGAGGAAGCCAATAACGCAGTTAGCATTGGAGGAAGAAGCAGGAGAATTCCATTGGATATGACCAGAGGGCAGTTTAGTGGTCTCTCTCGCTCTCTAGTTGTGTGTGTGTTTAGTGGTCTCTCTCTCTCTCTCTAGTTGTGTGTGTGTTTATAGTGGTCTCTCTCTCTCTCTAGTTGTGTGTGTGTTTAGTGGTCTCTCTCTCTCTCTAGTTGTGTGTGTGTTTAGTGGTCTCTCTCTCTCTCTAGTTGTGTGTGTTTAGTGGTCTCTCTCTCTCTCTCTAGTTGTGTGTGTTTAGTGGTCTCTAGTTGTGTGTTTAGTGGTCTCTAGTTGTGTGTGTGTGTTTAGTGGTCTCTCTCTCTCTCTAGTTGTGTGTGTGTTTAGTGGTCTCTCTCTCTCTAGTTGTGTGTGTGTGTTTAGTGGTCTCTCTCTCTCTAGTTGTGTGTGTGTTTAGTGGTCTCTCTCTCTCTAGTTGTGTGTGTGTGTTTAGTGGTCTCTCTCTCTCTAGTTGTGTGTGTGTTTAGTGGTCTCTCTCTCTCTCTAGTTGTGTGTGTGTTTAGTGGTCTCTCTCTCTCTCTAGCTGTGTGTGTTTAGTGGTCTCTCTCTCTCTAGTGGTGTGTGTTTAGTGGTCTCTCTCTCTCTCTAGTTGTGTGTGTGTTTAGTGGTCTCTCTCTCTCTCTAGTTGTGCGTGTTTAGTGGTCTCTCTCTCTCTAGTTGTGTGTGTTTAGTGGTCTCTCTCTCTCTCTAGTTGTGTGTGTGTTTAGTGGTCTCTCTCTCTCTCTAGTTGTGTGTGTGTTTAGTGGTCTCTCTCTCTCTCTAGTTGTGTGTGTGTTTAGTGGTCTCTCTCTCTAGTTGTGTGTGTGTTTAGTGGTCTCTCTCTCTCTAGTTGTGTGTGTGTTTAGTGGTCTCTCTCTCTCTAGTTGTGTGTGTGTTTAGTGGTCTCTCTCTCTCTAGTTGTGTGTGTGTTTAGTGGTCTTTCTCTCTCTCTAGTTGTGTGTGTGTTTAGTGGTCTCTCTCTCTCTAGTTGTGTGTGTGTTTAGTGGTCTCTCTCTCTCTAGCTGTGTGTTCAGTGGTCTCTCTCTCTCTAGTTGTGTGTGTTTAGTGGTCTCTCTCTCTCTAGTTGTGTGTGTGTTTAGTGGTCTCTCTCTCTCTCTAGTTGTGTGTGTTTAGTGGTCTCTAGTTGTGTGTGTGTGTTTAGTGGTCTCTCTCTCTCTCTAGTTGTGTGTGTTTAGTGGTCTCTAGTTGTGTGTGTGTGTTTAGTGGTCTCTCTCTCTCTCTCTAGTTGTGTGTGTTTAGTGGTTTCTCCACATCTCACCTGCGCTCCATCTCTAGTTAACCTGTGATTGGCTGGAGGAGGAGAGGTCCATCTGTGTCTTAGAGACCCCGGAGCGTCTGGCAGGACAGTGCAACACGATAAAACACAATTCACTCATCACTGCAATCAGCACGTCTGTCTGTCTGTTTCATCCAGGGATCTCCAACAGGACTAGCCTGGTGGTCCCAGATCTGTTTATAGATCCGTGTAGCCCCCAACTCCTATGGTCGTTGCAGTTGACTATAGCACAAACAGATCTGGGACCAGGCTAAAATAGGACTACAAGTCAACATAAACTAACACGGATGTGAATTCCAAGCAACTTTTGAACGAAACGTTCTTTACATATTTACCCATGGTAGAAGTGGTCAGAAAGAGACTCCTTACGACCTTCAAACCTGTTGTGACTAGGGGGCAGGCAGTATTTTACTTACAACCGTCAAACCTGTTGTGACTAGGGGGCAGTATTTTACTTACGACCTTCAAACCTGTTGTGACTAGGGGGCAGGCAGTATTTTACTTACAACCTTCAAACCTGTTGTGACTAGGGGGCAGTATTTTACTTACGACCTTCAAACCTGTTGTGACTAGGGGGCAGGCAGTATTTTACTTACAACCTTCAAACCTGTTGTGACTAGGGGGCAGTATTTTACTTACGACCTTCAAACCTGTTGTGACTAGGGGGCAGTATTTTCATTTTTGGGAGAAAAAAATAATAATTAGTGTCAGATGATGACAACGGTCCCGTTCACGGGATGGGGTGTCACTAGAGGTTAATGTCAAAAGTTTGTTCACAACGACTCATTTAAAGGTTTCTGCTTTATTTTCTACATTGTAGAATAATAGTGAAGACATCAAAACTATGAAATAACACATATGGAATCACGTAGTAACCAAAAAAGTGTTAAACAAATTTAAATATATTTTATATTTGAAATTCAAATAGCCTTTACCTTGATGGACAGCTTTGCACACTCTTGTCACTACATGATTCCATATGTGCTATTTTATAGTTGTGATGTCTTCATTTTTATTCTACAACGTAGAAAATAGTTTTTAAAAAATAAAGAAAAACCCTGGAAAGAGTAGTTGTTGTAAACCTTTTGACCGGGACTGTAGACGAGTTGACCCGTTTTGCATACCCCAGCCTACCATTCAGACATCGCTGGAAAATAAAACGGTTGAGTTCGATATCATTTCATACTTGTTTTTTCTCTTCTTCATTTTCCCATTGTATCTTAGCTGATCACATTATTTTGAACACAGGGTGTCATGTTTTGGCTGATACATGTACTAAAATGGAAATCAAATGTCAACCTTCAAAATGGTACCGTAAAGATGTTGACTTGAATGGGAATATCAATTTGTTTTAATTGATACTGTCAATCCTCCATAGGAAACCTACTGAAATCATAGAACTAGAATACAATGGACATTCAATGGTCGGTTGACCGGCGGCCATCATTAGCAGTGATTGGAAATTAAAATTCGATGTAAATGATGTACCAGATAAAACGCAGCGGTCTGAAGGGAGGGGTCCCCCCCCCCCCCCCCATCTAAAACGCAGCGGTCTGAAGGGAGGGGTCCCCCCCCCCCCCCCATCTAAAACGCAGCGGTCTGAAGGGAGGGGTCCCCCCCCCCCCATCTAAAACGCAGCGGTCTGAAGGGAGGGGTCCCCCCCATTCTATCTAAAATGCAGCGGTCTGAAGGGAGGGGTCCGTCCCCCCCTTCATGATGATATAAAGGTTAATTTTTTTTAAATATAAATTAGTTTGGCAACCCTGTTTTTAAGGCTTTTAAGTGATTTCGACTCAACACAGATGTCTCACGGTAGGGTAGGGGTAAGGGTAAGGGGTAGGGTAGGGGGTGGGTCAACGTTGAGCACCTCTCGCTCCTCAAACGGGCTGCGGGCTAAAAGTAATTGAAATCAAATAGAAATTACAACATTTCCTAACCCTGAGATTCAACCAAACAAGCTGTTATTAGATCACCTTGGTTCTTCCTCCAGCGAGCGTTCGAGCCGGGCGGGGTGGAGGTCTGGGGGGGCGGAGAGGAAGGTAGAGCCGAAGGGACAGGCCTGGGGGGCCTCTGCTGTTGTTGCTGCAGTGCCGGTCCAGAAACTTCCAGTGGAGATTGAAGGTACTGAGAGGAGCCATAGGATCCCTCAGGGAGCTGGTCTGTGAGGCCTGGGGGCTGGGTGTCTGACAACCCCCCACCACCTCCCTCCTGGAGGGAGAAAGCCCCAGGGAGCATGGCCGAGTTGAGGTCCAGGCCGAGGAGAGATCCATCCTCTGGGGGCTGGTAGGGGGAGGGAGCCTGGGGAGAGAGATGGTCAGACCCGGTAGACCCATGGACAGGGTGGGAGGGCTCGGACTCCATGGGCTCTTGCTGCTGTGGGGTCTCTTGGTCTGTAGCCATGGGAACAGCAGCATCGGGGTCAGGGTCCGGCTTGACCTCTGCCTGCTCGCCAGCCTTGGCCTTGCTCTTGGCTACCTTAGCGCAGGTGTGGAGGTGTTTGAGGAGGGCGCGGTAGGAGCGCAGCTTGGACCGACAACTCTGACACCTGGCAGAGACAAACAGGGGAATCAAGACAATCATCACACTTGTCAGAGGGACATCTGGAGCATGATGAGTAGCTCTTCGTGCACACACACACACACACAAATACCTACAGGAAGTACGTATTGGGTTTGTGGTGCTGTCTCATATGTTCCATCAGATGCTGCATGCTGGGAAAGGAGCCGTTGCAGCCGATGAAGGAGCAGAGGAACACTTTACCTGGCAGGAGAGAGAGAGAGACAGTGGGTACCTTCCATATTAAACTGATTATGGCAGGAGAGAGGGAGAGAGAGTGGGTACCTTCCATATTAAACTGATTATGGCAGGAGAGAGAGAGAGAGAGATAGTGGGTACCTTCCATATTAAACTGATTATGGCAGGAGAGAGGGAGAGAGATAGTGGGTACCTTCCATATTAAACTGATTATGGCAGGAGAGAGAGAGAGAGAGAGAGTGGGTACCTTCCATATTAAACTGATTATGGCAGGAGAGAGGGAGAGAGAGTGGGTACCTTCCATATTAAACTGATTATGGCAGGAGAGAGGGAGAGAGAGAGTGGGTACCTTCCATATTAAACTGATTATTGCAGGAGAGAGGGAGAGAGCAGACTGCTGTCTACTGTGATATACCTGGGCACCCTATCCTGCTCTGAGGCATTATCTGAGCAGACTCCTGTCTACTGTGATATACCTGGGCACCCTATCCTGCTCTGAGGCATTATCTGAGCAGACTCCTGTCTACTGTGATATACCTGGGCACCCTATCCTGCTCTGAGGCATTATCTGAGCAGACTCCTGTCTACTGTGATATACCTGGGCACCCTATCCTGCTCTGAGGCATTATCTGAGCAGACTGCTGTCTACTGTGATATACCTGGGCACCCTATCCTGCTCTGAGGCATTATCTGAGCAGACTCCTGTCTACTGTGATATACCTGGGCACCCTATCCTGCTGAGGCATTATCTGAGCAGACTCCTGTCTACTGTGATATACCTGGGCACCCTATCCTACATCCTAAACTACATCCCTCCATCCTGGTAACACATTGGTGATTCTCTGCCTGCTATCATCCTGGTAAGTCACTGCTCTCTCCTTGCTGGCCAGGTTTTTGCCTTGGTTGTGTTTATTGTGGGTCTTAGTGCTGGCCAGGTTTTTGCCTTGGTTGTGTTTATTGTGGGCCCTAGTGCTGGCCAGGTTTTTGCCTTGGTTGGGTTTATTGTGGGTCCTAGTGCTGGCCAGGTTTTTGCCTTGGTTGGGTTTATCGTGGGTCCTAGTGCTGGCCAGGTTTTTGCCTTGGTTGGGTTTATCGTGGGTCCTAGTGCTGGCCAGGTTTTTGCCTTGGTTGGGTTTATTGTGGGCCCTAGTGTTTCGTTTTTTGCATCTTTGACCTTCAGTAAGGTACACCAGCTGAAAATACAATATGTTTGGTTATGGAGAAAGGTATTTCACAGCAGTTTAGATGGTACAATGATTCTCTACACTATACTTGCTTGTTTTGTCACAAAGACTAACTATGAGAACTAATAGAATTTCAGCAACCAGGAAATGACAGAACGATTTCTGCATAGTGCAACTTTAACCTGACTATAATAATTGTAACTGTCCTCAGTGATGTTTTTTTTTGTATCCTCACACACACACGCAGCAGTTCAAGTACTTCTGAGTCTACCTTTATCCAATAAGGAAACCTTGTCTCCTCCAAGATCCAGGAAGTTGTATTCTACGAGCTTACCTGGGAGGGACTGAGTGGGGATGTGATTCTGATGGTCCTTGATGTGTTTGGCCAGGCTGTCTGTGTCCGTGTAGACACGATGGCAGCCGTATAACGTGCAGGGCATTCTCTCACCTATAGAGAGAGAGGAAACACAACAGCTTTCTTCTTTTAAAATGTTTTTTAACAGTTGCAGTCGATAATATTGTTCAGCGACAACACGTTTGTGGCTATCGTTTACACACAGGGGTTCGGAGACGGCTAATTAGAACAGGTAGTCCTCCCTGTCTTCTGTCTGTTTTCCGTAAACAGGCTGTAGCATGTCAATATGGCTGTGTGAGAACTCTAACCCTATAAAACGGGTTTTAAGTCATTTAAACCTTTTGTTTTTTTGAAAATGATTTCTCACTAATATGAAACATACACTACGTGACCAATGTATATGGACACCTGCTCGTCAAACATTTCATTCCAACACCATGGGTATTAATATGGAGTTGGCCCACCCTGTCCTGCTATAACAGCCTGCACTCTTCTGGGAAGGCTTTCCACTAGATGTTGGAACATTGCTGCTACAACAGCCTCCACTCTTCTGGAAAGGCTTTCCACTAGATGTTGGAACATTGCTGCTATAACAGCCTCCACTCTTCTGGGAAGGTTTTCCACTAGATGTTGGAACATTGCTGCTATAACAGCCTCCACTCTTCTGGGAAGACTTTCCACTAGATGTTGGAACATTGCTGCTATAACAGCCTCCACTCTTCTGGGAAGACTTTCCACTAGATGTTGGAACATTGCTGCAATAACAGCCTCCACTCTTCTGGGAAGGCTTTCCACTAGATGTTGGAACATTGCCGCTATAACAGCCTCCACTCTTCTGGGAAGGCTTTCCACTAGATGTTGGAACATTGCTGCTATAAACAGCCTCCACTCTCCTGGGAAGCCTTTCCACTAGATGTTGGGACATTGCTGCGGTGTCTTGGCTTCCATTCAGCCAAGAGCATTAGTGAGGTCGGGCATTGATGTTGGGGAGAAAAAGTTAAAAATAAAAAGATTTCCCTTCACTAGAACTAAGGTGCCCGAATCATGAAAAACAGCACTTTTTTAATTTTTATAAATACCTACTTTCTGTTCACTAGCTGTACAGGGAAACGCCATTTAGTTGGACAACTGACTAGGTATCCCCCATTTTCCTTTCTGTAGCCTAGTTGTAATTTTAGAATCAGAATATAGAATCAGTTTGACGAGGTGAAAAACTGATTTGTTTTGACGGTGCCCCGGGCTGATTGCTCTATTTTATTATCAATTTAGTGTTGTACTTTTTTAAAGTGGATTTGTTTTTTTGAGTAACTAATCAATCTGGTCATTCTGAATGTCAACGTTGAAATCGATTAAAGAAATTGGACTTTCCTGTCATCAACAAAGTATAGCTAGCGGTTTGTTTTCTACCCTGCTTTCCTGTCATCAACAAAGTATACCTGTTTGTTTTCTACCCTGCTTTCTTGTCATCAACAAAGTATAGCTAGCGGTTTGTTTTCTACCCTGCTTTCCTGTCATCAACAAAGTATAGCTGTTTGTTTTCTACCCTGCTTTCCTGTCATCAACAAAGTATAGCTAGCGGTTTGTTTTCTACCCTGCTTTCCTGTCATCAACAAAGTATAGCTAGCGATTTGTTTTCTACC
The DNA here is from genome assembly GCF_045791955.1 of Oncorhynchus clarkii lewisi. Taxonomy (NCBI): domain Eukaryota; kingdom Metazoa; phylum Chordata; class Actinopteri; order Salmoniformes; family Salmonidae; genus Oncorhynchus; species Oncorhynchus clarkii. The sequence continues at coordinate 1,912,476 of NC_092166.1, read as the reverse complement.
CTGCTTTCCTGTCATCAACAAAGTATAGCTAGCTGTTTGTTTTTCTACCCTGCTTTCCTGTCATCAACAAAGTATAGCTAGCGATTTGTTTTCTACTCTGCTTTCCTGTCATCAACAAAGTATAGCTAGCGGTTTGTTTTCTACCCTGCTTTCCTGTCATCAACAAAGTATAGCTGTTTGTTTTCTACTCTGCTTTCCTGTCATCAACAAAGTATAGCTAGCGGTTTGTTTTCTACCCTGCTTTCCTGTCATCAACAAAGTATAGCTAGCTGTTTGTTTTCTACCCTGCTTTCCTGTCATCAACAAAGTATAGCTAGCGATTTGTTTTCTACTCTGCTTTCCTGTCATCAACAAAGTATAGCTAGCGGTTTGTTTTCTACCCTGCTTTCCTGTCATCAACAAAGTATAGCTGTTTGTTTTCTACTCTGCTTTCCTGTCATCAACAAAGTATAGCTAGCTGTTTGTTTTCTACCCTGCTTTCTTGTCATCAACAAAGTATAGCTAGCTGTTTGTTTTCTACCCTGCTTTCCTGTCATCAACAAAGTATAGCTGTTTGTTTTCTACCCTGCTTTCCTGTCATCAACAAAGTATAGCTAGCTGTTTGTTTTTCTACCCTGCTTTCCTGTCATCAACAAAGTATAGCTAGCGATTTGTTTTCTACTCTGCTTTCCTGTCATCAACAAAGTATAGCTAGCGGTTTGTTTTCTACCCTGCTTTCCTGTCATCAACAAAGTATAGCTGTTTGTTTTCTACTCTGCTTTCCTGTCATCAACAAAGTATAGCTAGCGGTTTGTTTTCTACCCTGCTTTCCTGTCATCAACAAAGTATAGCTAGCTGTTTGTTTTCTACCCTGCTTTCCTGTCATCAACAAAGTATAACTGTTTGTTTTCTACCCTGCTTTCCTGTCATCAACAAAGTATAGCTGTTTGTTTTCTACCCTGCTTTCCTGTCATCAACAAAGTATAGCTGTTTGTTTTCTACCCTGCTTTCCTGTCATCAACAAAGTATAGCTAGCTGTTTGTTTTCTACCCTGCTTTCCTGTCATCAACAAAGTATAGCTAGCTGTTTGTTTTCTACCCTGCTTTCCTGTCATCAACCAAGTATAGCTAGCGGTTTGTTTTCTACCCTGCTTTCTTGTCATCAACAAAGTATAGCTAGCGGTTTGTTTTCTACCCTGCTTTCCTGTCATCAACAAAGTATAGCTGTTTGTTTTCTACCCTGCTTTCCTGTCATCAACAAAGTATAGCTAGCTGTTTGTTTTCTACCCTGCTTTCCTGTCATCAACAAAGTATAGCTAGCTGTTTGTTTTTCTACCCTGCTTTCCTGTCATCAACAAAGTATAGCTAGCTGTTTGTTTTCGACCCTGCTTTCCTGTCATCAACAAAGTATAGCTAGCTGTTTGTTTTCTACCCTGCTTTCCTGTCATCAACAAAGTATAGCTAGCTGTTTGTTTTCTACCCTGCTTTCCTGTCATCAACAAAGTATAGCTAGCTGTTTGTTTTCTACCCTGCTTTCCTGTCATCAACAAAGTATAGCTAGCTGTTTGTTTTCTACCCTGCTTTCCTGTCATCAACAAAGTATAGCGGTTTGTTTTTGACCCTGCTTTCCTGTCATCAACAAAGTATAGCTAACGGTTTGTTTTCGACCCTGCTCTCTCCTTCAATGTCCACATTGTAAAATATCTCCCGCCTAGGACCCTCGCTCACTACATCTGACAGAAACTCATCCATGCATTCATTTTTTTTCAAGAATTGATTATGTGAACACAGTATCAATTAATAAACTACAGCTCATCCAAAAAAAGTGTCTCTAGGATTCTGCCACAAACAAACCAGTCTGTCCACATCCTTTTTCTCAAAAAAAATTGCATCCATGCACCCAGGACCAGTCTCCTCCAGTCGTGTGTTGCTGCCATGATGTGTCGTCGTGTGTTGCTGCCATGATGTGTCGTCGTGTGTTGCTGCCGTGCTGTGTTGTCGTCGTGTGTTGCTGCCATGATGTGTCGTCGTGTGTTGCTGCCGTTGCTGTGTTGTCGTCGTGTGTTGCTGCCGTGCTGTGTTGTCGTCGTGTGTTGCTGCCGTGCTGTGTTGTCGTCGTGTGTTGCTGCCATGTTGGTGTCTTCGGTCTCTCTTGTCGTGTGCTTTGTCATATTTTTATTTAATTTATTTTTAATCCCCATCCGAGGCCTTTTGGTAGGCCGTCAGTGTAAATCAAAATTTGTTCTTACCTGACTTGCCTAGTTAAATAAAATTAAAGTTCTGACACCTCCCAGATGGTAGTGTGAGTTCCGAAGCATCATCATCTGACAAGGTACAAATCTGTCGTTCTGCCCCTGAACAGGCAGTAAACCCACTGTTCCTAGGCCGTCATTGAAAATGAGAATTTGATCTTAACTGACTTGCCTAGATAAATAAAGGTAAAATAAAAAAAATAAAACGTGTTATTGTTACTTTGACACAAGCGTCGCTATGTTGTTTCGAATCAGTAGTTATTTGAAAACAGCATCGGAACGTCAAGATGGTGATGTGCAGTTCAAACGAGTCTTTTTTTTTTAACAACTCTTCACTGACTTGAGTCATGATCCCCCCCAACTATATTTAGATTTTTTCCCCCCAACTTAAATACCTTTTGCCCTTGGAACGCTGAGCAGACCCCCCCCCCATTGTTTTCATATGGAGGGGCATTCTGGTATATTTCGCCTAATATCAAACAATGTGTATTTTTACATTTTTTTTCAAATCGGGCACCATTTTAAATCAGAATAATCTCCTCTTTCTATTTACATATTGTTGGGCAGCGTAATCTGCTGTCATCGATCGCTAGACCAGAAACAGTCAAAAAATGCCATTCGTTTCCTACTTCCTTGTTATGCAGACATAAGCACTATTGGCACCATCGAGGTGCGGATGTTTACTTTCTACACGAATTGTTATTTTTCAGTTTCATTTCAAAAACCCAGATGGTAGTTGTAAAATACAAAGGGATATATTTTTTGTGCCAGATAAGAGGCTCTGCAAACGTAAAAACACCATTAATTTGCTATGGGATCGCGCTACGGTTCCAGCTCAGCCAACTTTCTTTTGTCATGTTTCAGCCTTGGATGAATTCTGACTCGTTCTTTTGTCCAAATTAAATTAAAAATAAATTAGTCGAACAATTCGTTCTTTTGACGACTCAAAAAAGATCAGAAGCAGTCAAAATAGCCTGAAGCTCCGTTATCAATCGTCCCTATTGATTATAGTTAGTGAATAGTAAAAATGTGTAATTGTTGCATAAAACCTTGGGTTGTGTTGCTAGGCTGCAGTAGAGGTGCAGAGGCCATCCCCGTAGACATGGTGGTGGGGGACGAGCGGTCAACTGGCGGTATGGGAGAAGACGACAGCAGTCTCACTAGTTCAGACTACCTAAAACAAATTAATCCATGCTGTTATATCAATATAAAAGACATGTAGCTAGTTATGCATGTTAGGTTAACTATATTCATTCCTTGGCCAGTCAAAACAGTCAGACACTTTTCGGTAGCTAGTTTATTAAGCTAAACATAACAACATATAAGCTATATATATATATATAAGCTACCGAAATGATTATCTAGCTATGTAACCAGACAAATAACTCTTACCATAGCCCATTTGCAATTAAGATTATCAATATTTATCGTTGACCATTTTGTGAGCAAGAAGGAAAAAGTTGATGGGTTCCTTTACCAGCGTCTCGTCGGCAACATCAAAAAAGTACTTCCGGGTTACGGCATTTCGGAAATGTTCAAAATAAAAATAAAATATGTAATATGTTTTTTTTTTAAAGTGGCGATTTTAGCATGTAAATCTTGTTGGGGCAAACTAAATAATAAAAAAAACATGTTCGATGTATGCCAGCAAAGACACTTCACAACACTAAACAATACATGAACTGCACTATAACGGCGACAAGCGGTGCCCACAAACTGGTGCATGTACACTAGATAGCGCTAAATTGCCGCACATTGCGAATCGCTTATGGGCGTTTCGGCAGCATATGGTGCTTCAAAAATTCAGCATTGCAAGTTTGTATAGAGGTCTGGTTACTAAATGGGTACACAGTTCAATAGTAATATCCTCTAAACCCCTCTGGTGGCAAACTTACTTTGCTGCCCTGTTTCCAATTGTCCACATGGCTGGGAGAACCTATTCAAGTTAATAAATACATGTTGAAAATGTTTTTAAAAAACAACAGATGTATTATTAGCTAACTAACTCAAATGAGCTGCTAAATGAGGTAGCACATACCGTATAGATAGCTAGCTAAGTGAATGAAATATCCCCAGCTACCTAACTTCATATTAACTAGCTATCTTGATGTATTTATCACTGTAAAAAAACAAAATCCAAAAGCATTTGTAGGTAGCTAGCTAACAGCCATGGAGGAGGGTGAAATGATAGCAGCACCAACTGTCAAAGTGAGAGAGGAGACTATTCTGGATAGGGCAGGTACTTTTGTTTAGTTCCTGTTCTTATAAGTGAGGACGGAGATAAAAGTAACATAATATTCGTTGTGGTGTAATTTGACTATAACGAAGTCTGTTTCTTGTGAGGTTTTCTGTCCTCAGATAAAGAGAGCTATGAAAGCATGTCTGCATATGAAGAGGTCCGTCCCAATGAAGAGCATTGGTTCTCAGTCCTGGGGACACAAAGAGGTGCATGTTGTTGCCTCAGCACTGCACAGCTGATTCAAATGATCAACTCATCGTCAAGCTTCAAGTGGTATTTATGTATTCATTTGTGATGCCGTCCTTGATATGATCCTGTTATTGTCACATGCTACACATGCACATGTGTGTGCCCATGCATCTATCAATCCAATGTTCTCATGATTTGTTTTCAGCGATATTATACTTTAGTAATCCACAATGACCTGGTGATGTAAAAGTCTAATACTTACATTATCTTCCATATTCCTACAGATACCTTGTAACTGGAGATTCCTTCAAAACGATTGCCTACGGTTAACGTGTAGGGCACTGCAAGGTTTGGTGACCAGGGTCATCTGGGACTGCCTCCTGGAGGAATTCAGGTGTGTGAAGGCTACCTGTGTCCTGCATAACTTCATGAGGATGGACACGAGGACCAGGAGGGGATCTGCAGCTCGCTGCCGTGTGCCAGAGGAGGAGTCTGCTGCCTTGGGTGCTGTTCCCTGGCAACACCATAGACTAGGACTTGTTGTCACAAATAGAAGCAACTTCTATTTTAGCGCCTGGCAACGCAGACACTCGTTGGCGCGTGCCAGCAGTGTGGGTGCAATGATTGAATTACATGCATGTGTACATTTATTTTGCAACGCACGTGGCATGAGCGGTGTGGGCATGACATTTCAAACATGACATTTCAATGACCTAAAACATGACATTTCCACCTTTAGATTTTGTGGAATAGAGAAAGTTAAGATATCAGACAGGGGAGGTGATATAAATAATACTCTTGAGTTAAAGGGAATGTTTAGGGATTTTCATCCTCCAGACATTAATTCCTAAAGGATTTAATGATGAAATGCCTATGTATGTTATGTTGTAAATTTGAACATGAATTATGTGCCTATTTAAGATTACTCTGATGTTTTTCGTACGATGTACCCAATGATTAATGAAAACTTGCTATGTCCTCATAGTGGTTTTACAGACGTGTTTAATACGTCCTAATTACACACTTTATTCTAATATTTATGAAATGCATAGTGTTATATTTGGTAGCACTTTGTTTTTTTTTGGCCTCCAGCCCCTTTTGATGCGTGGAACGAATGTGGGCGGGGCTAGGTCTACATAAGGGTGCACATTTTTTTTTAAATTCACAAAATCTCTGATGAAGGCCGTGAGGCCGATAAGTAAGCTTATTAAAGATCAGTGATACTATCAATAACAGTGTGCGGTTTCCTTTTCCCCTCAAGAACCTCAAATATAAAATATATTTTGATTTGTTTAACACTTTTTTGGTTACTACATGATTCCATGTGTGTTATTTCATAGTTGTGATGTCTTCACTACTTTTCTACAATGTAGACAATAGTAAAAATAAAGATAAACCCTTGAATGAGTAGGTGTGTCCTAACTTTTGACTGGTACTGTATGCTACCTTAAAGTTCACAGTAATTGGACAAAACAAGTACACTACATGACCAAAAGTATGTGGAGGAATGGGCCAAAATTCACCCAACTTATTGTGGGAAGCTTGTCGAAGGTTACCCAACACGTTTGACCCAAGTTAAACAATTTAAAGGCAATGCTTCCAAATACTAATTGAGTGTATGTAAACTTCTGACCTATTGGGAATGTGATGAAAGAAATAAAAGCTGAAATAAATCATTGTCTCTACTATTATTCTGACATTTCACATTCTGTAAATAAAGTGGTGATCCTAACTGACCTAAAACAGGACATTTGTACTATGATTAAATGTCAGTAAATGTGAGAAAAAAAAACTGAGTTTAAATGTATTTGGCTCTAAGGTGTATGTAAACTAACGACTTCAACTGGGTGTCTTTTTTATACCTCTAGGAGTCCTAAAATTAGCTAAATGATCCATCTTAAAACAATTCCGTACGTTAGCTTAATATGGAATTGTCTTAAGATGCCAATAAAGGCCATAACTTAATATATTGATACCTTTAACAGACACATCTGATGGATTACGAGAACAAGTCAAAGTCAACCATGTGAAATGCAAAACCTTTTTATTAGTTAAAGAAAATGTATCAGTTCTGAATCGTCTGGTACCAAAACAAATAGTCCATGTAGATCTATGTCGTAAACACAAAAAGCCTGTCAGTGTCCGTGTCATAACACAACAGCCGTATGGGGGTGGAGGCAGAGCGGGGTCCTGAGACAGTGTCTATGCCGGTCCAAGTCTCCAGAGCTGAGCTGTGAGGGTGGGCTGAGGAGGTCGAAGGGGTGGCCGAAGATGTGGGCTTCATCACCAGATTCTCCTCCTGACGCCTCGGTGCCTCTGGGTCCATAGAAGACGCGTATCCCTCCGCTGCCGCCGGATCCCTCCGCCTTAGTGGCGCAGGGAATTTCAGAGGGTTGAGGGCTGCTGCCTGGATGGGCTGCCTAGTTGGCTGCCTGGTTGCCGAGGAAAGGGTTGTCTGGCTGGTGGCCACCATGCCAGGGAGGGGTTTGAGCTTGACTTCCAGACAGTTCCTCTTCACATGCATCTCCAGCTGGCGTCTCTCCTGGGTCAGGGTCACTGGGTTCAGGGCCATCTGGAGGGAGGACTCGTCCAGAGATCGGCTGGTCTGGGTGGGTCTGGTAGTGTGGCTCTCGGCTGGCTGGGGAGTAGTGGTGCTGCTGGTGCTGGTGAAGGGAGTCTTCTCCACAGGCCTACTGTTGGCAGGTGAGCTGTATAAATTGTCCTTGAGTTTGGCTGTAGCTGTAGGACTAGTAGCCTGGGTCTCCTCTCTCTCCTCCCCTGGCCTTGTCCTGTTACACAGCCTGAAACACAACTCTGTGTTTCGCTGCCCTCGGCCAACATGGTTGCTCACGTTGCCCATGATCTTGCCAGGGATCTTAACCATCTTGCTGTCGCCGGAAGCGGAGGGGGCCTGGGCAGCCAGGTCGGCAAGGTGGTCTCCGACGTACCTGGTGACCTGCTTGGGGAATCCCCAGAGGCGCTGGCTCTGCTTGCGACGGACATGGGACTCCAGCTTCTCCTGGATATCCTGGGTGATGAAGGTGATCTGGGCCCCACCCTGCAGGTACATCCGGATGGGCGGCTTGTCTTGACCTTCAGAAAATAAAATACCCCCCCCCCAGAAAATACAGATTGTGGGTGCAGGAGTACTTTTTTTTTACAGTGTTAATATTTGAGGCAGTGACTTCAAGCATCAAAAAGGAGATAAACGTAGTAGTGTTAACTCTTATAAGACTTGGGTTTACCTTTACCCTCCGACCCACTGAGACTAGGAGGGTTGTTGACATGCTGCGGGGAGAAGTCTTGAAGGCTGGTGGTTTTCCTGGCGATCCTTCTTGTTTTAGCCTGAGATGAGGTTGAGGTGGACTGGGTGGTATCGAGGTGGGTGGAGGTAGAGGTCAGGTTAGAGGTGGTGTTGGTCCCTCCTCCCTTCAGTCTCTCATTATGGGCTATCTTCGATTAGATTACATCAGATTACATCAGAATACATTAGATTACATTAGATTATATCAGAATACATTAGATTACATTAGATTATATCAGAATACATTAGATTACATCAGATTACATTAGATTACATTAGATTACATCAGAATACATTAGATTACATCAGAATACATTAGATTACATCAGATTACATCAGAATACATTAGATTATATCAGAATACATCAGAATACATTAGATTATATCAGAATACATCAGAATACATTAGATTATATCAGAATACATCAGAATACATTAGATTATATCAGAATACATTAGATTGCATTAGATTATATCAGAATACATTAGATTACATTAGATTACATTAGAATACATCAGAATACATTAGATTACATCAGATTATATCAGAATACATTAGATTACATTACATTATATCAGAATACATTAGATTACATCAGATTACATTAGATTACATTAGATTACATCAGAATACATTAGATTACATTAGATTATATCAGAATACATTAGATTACATTAGATTATATCAGAATACATTAGATTACATTAGATTACATCAGAATACATTAGATTACATTAGATTATATCAGAATACATTAGATTACATTACATTATATCAGAATACATTAGATTACATCAGATTACATTAGATTACATTAGATTACATCAGAATACATTAGATTACATTAGATTACATCAGAATACATTAGATTACATCAGAATACATTAGATTACATTAGATTACATCAGAATACATTAGATTACATCAGAATACATTAGATTACATTAGATTACATCAGAATACATCAGATTACATTAGATTACATCAGAATACATTAGATTACATTAGATTACATAAGAATACATTAGATTATATTAGATTACATCAGATTACATCAGATTACATTAGATTACATTAGAGTACATCAGATTACATTAGATTACATTACATTAGAGTACATCAGATTACATTAGATTACATCAGAATACATTAGATCATATCAGATTACATCAGATTACATTAGATTACATCAGATTACATCAATTACATCAGATTACATTAGACTACATCAGAATACATTAGATTGCATCAGATTACATTCAATTACATCCGATTACATTAGATTACATCAGATTACATTAGATTACATCAGATTACATCAATTACATCAGATTACATTAGACTACATCAGAATACATCAGATTACATCAGATTACATTAGATTACATTAGATTACATTCGATTACATCAGATTACATTAGATGACATTAGATTACATCAGAATACATTAGATTACATAAAAATACATTAGATTACATCAGATTACCACCAAAGCCAACAACTCCTCAACAGGGTGTGCGTCCAAAAAGGCACCCTATTCCCTACGTACATATATATAGTGCACTACCTTAGACCAGAGATCTATGGGGGATAAATTGCAATTTGGGACGCAGAAGACATTTTAAAGGGTAATTTGTACAGACCTTCTGTTGCACACTTACCTCCAGGCGTCGTTGGTTCCAGCTGTGCAGGACAGGTGGGTCACTTTTCCCTGGAACGATCTCAAACACTGTAATAATCCGTCTCACTGTCATCGGAGTCTTGGAATGGTCTACACAGTTGGCCTTCTGAGTCTCGGAGCAGTCAGCGGGGTTGGAGCGGTCTTTGAAGCCAGGTGAAGACTTAACAGTAGTAGCAACCACAGGAACATAGTCCCCTTTGTCCTCCATCTTGGTGGTGTCGTAGTAACCAATAGTAGGCTGCCGAGGGCTTTGATGATACTCCAGAGGCAGCCGAGAGTCAGAAGGATTCAGATACTTAGAGGAGCTAGGGGAGGAGTCAGATAATTAGAGGAGCTAGGGGAGGAGTCGGATACTTAGAGGTGCTAGGGGAGGAGTCAGATACTTAGAGGAGCTAGGGGAGGAGTCAGATACTTAGAGGTGCTAGGGGAGGAGTCAGATACTTAGAGGTGCTAAGGGAGGAGTCAGATACTTAGAGGAGCTAGGGGAGGAGTCGGATACTTAGAGGTGCTAGGGGAGGAGTCAGATACTTAGAGGAGCTAGGGGAGGAGTCAGATACTTAGAGGAGCTAGGGGATGAGTCAGATACTTAGAGGAGCTAGGGGATGAGATAGAAGGATTCAAGTACCTCGAGAAGCTGGGAGAGGAGTCAGATACTTAGAGGAGCTAGGGGAGGAGTCAGATACTTAGAGGAGCTAGGGGAGGAGTCAGATACTTAGAGGTGCTAAGGGAGGAGTCAGATACTTAGAGGAGCTAGGGGAGGAGTCAGATAATTAGAGGAGCTAGGGGAGGAGTCAGATACTTAGAGGTGCTAGGGGAGGAGTCAGATACTTAGAGGAGCTAGGGGATGAGTCAGATACTTAGAGGAGCTAGGGGATGAGTTAGAAGGATTCACGTACCTCGAGGGGCTGGGAGAGGAGTCAGATACTTAGAGGAGCTAGGGGATGAGTTAGAAGGATTCACATACCTCGAGGGGCTGGGAGAGGACCATTGGGAGGCATTTTCAGAGGAGTGGCGAGTCGAACGGCAGGAGGTGTTGGAGGCTTGCGTGGAGCCATAGTATCTGACGTGCCCCTTATCATCTCCTGGTAGTGGGCTAAGACTAAATGGTTGTCTGGGGCTTTCCACTGGGCTGGGGCTATCCAATGGGTGAGGGCAATCCAGACTATCCAATGGGTAGGGACTATCCAGACTACCGCCCAGGAACCTGTCCGGCAGTTTGTTACAGTGTCGGCAGGTGCTGCAGTCACCACCACTAGATCTGGAGGAGGACCTAGAAGATCCGGAAGATCTACAATGTGATCTAGAATGTGTTTTAGTTCTAGAGGTGTTTCTGCAGGAGGACCTCCCAGAGCAGGAGTCAGAGGTGTATCTGCAGGAGGACCTCTCAGACCAGGAGTCAGAGGTGTAGCTGCAGGAGGGTCCACCAGAGCAGGAGTCAGAACCATAGCAGCAGCAGGAGGAGAGGTCAAAGTTCGCTTCAGCGTTCAGTCTGTCTATCTGTAGCGTCTTCATGTCCAGCCGCCCCTCCAAGCGCTGGAGGTATTTGTAGTCGAGGGTGACTCCCTCTGTGAACCTGTTGACCAGGTTTCTGCAGGACAAACTCAATCAATCTCAAATGGCACCCTAATTAATCCCCTGTGCACTACTTTTGACTAGAGCCCTATGGGTCTTGGTCAAAAGTAGTGCACTACATAGGGAATAGGGTGCCATTTGTTTTTTAAATTCTGAATAATTCAATGGTAATCTTTTTTATTTTTTATTAACCCACATGAAAGATCCCTTTGAATTCACAATATATTATGAAAGAGGACTTACGAGTCAATCTCGTCGTAGACCTCATCCTGTTGAAAAAAGCCACAGCAAAAATTGGTATAAGGATCATAAAATACACATTTAAGGCCTAAATTCAGCCTGTCTGATTATCTGCTTCCTATACGTTACACACATGTAGAGTAAGCCTAGTGGCACCACTACTAACGTAGAGTAAGCCTACTGGCACCACTACTAACGTAGAGGAAGCCTACTGGCACCACTACTAACGTAGAGGAAGCCTACTGGCACCACTACTAACGTAGAGGAAGCCTACTGGCACCACTACTAATGTAGAGTAAGCCTACTGACACCACTACTAACGTAGAGTAAGCCTACTGGCACCACTACTAATGTAGAGTAAGCCTACTGACACCACTACTAACGCAGAGTAAGCCTACTGGCACCACTACTAACGTAGAGTAAGCCTACTGGCACCACTACTAACGTAGAGGAAGCCTACTGGCACCACTACTAACGTAGAGGAAGCCTACTGACACCACTACTAACGTAGAGTAAGCCTACTGGCACCACTACTAACGTAGAGTAAGCCTACTGGCACCACTACTAACGTAGAGTAAGCCTACTGACACCACTACTAACGTAGAGTAAGCCTACTGGCACCACTACTAACGTAGAGTAAGCCTACTGACACCACTACTAACGTAGAGTAAGCCTACTGGCACCACTACTAACGTAGAGTAAGCCTACTGGCACCACTATTAACGTAGAGTAAGCCTACTGGCACCACTACTAACGTAGAGTAAGCCTACTGACACCACTACTAACGTAGAGTAAGCCTACTGGCACCACTACTAACGTAGAGTAAGCCTACTGGCACCACTACTAACGTAGAGTAAGCCTACTGGCACCACTACTAATGTAGAGTAAGCCTACTGGCACCACTACTGATGTAGAGTAAGCCTACTGGCACCACTACTGATGTAGAGTAAGCCTACTGACACCACTACTAACGTAGAGTAAGCCTACTGACACCACTACTAGATCTGAAGATGGCGCCGAAAGGGAGGGTCGCCTCACTTCTAGTCCTTAGGAAACTTTGCAGTATTTAAAAAATATATATATTATTTCTTACATTGTTAGCCCAGAAAATCTTAAGTGATATTACATACAGCTGGGAAGCTTATTCCATCCCTTTACTTAGATTTGTGTGTATAAGGTAGTTGTCGTGGAATTGTTCGATTACTTGTTCAGATATTGCTGCACTGTCAGAACTAGAAGCACAAGCATTTCTCTACACACTGTATGGAGAGATGTCAGCTTAGTTTTAGGCCCCATTCTGTATGGAGAGATCTCAGCTTAGTTTTAGGCCCCATTCTGTATGGAGAGATCTCAGCTTAGTTTTAGGCCCCATTCTGTATGGAGAGATCTCAGCTTAGTTTTAGACCCCATTCTGTATGGAGAGATCTCAGCTTAGTTTTAGACCCCATTCTGTATGGAGAGATCTCAGCTTAGTTTTAGACCCCATTCTGTATGGAGAGATCTCAGCTTAGTTTTAGACCCCATTCTGTATGGAGAGATCTCAGCTTAGTTTTAGACCGCATTCTGTATGGAGAGATCTCAGCTTAGTTTTAGACCCCATTCTGCATCTCAGCTCAGTTTTATAAGTGGTGAGCTCCTGATATTGTAGCATATTGTAGCCCTGAACGGGACTCGAACCTGAGTCCAGCAACTGTCAAGCTAACACCTTAACCGTTACGGCAAGAGATCCAACCCGCTTGATGAGGAGACTAGGTGTTGGCTTAAGGTTGTTACAATACCCCCTTCCTTCAGGAGAGTGTGTCCCCACGCTTCTCTATACCAAGTCCCTCACGTGGACACGCCTCTCCGAGTGCCCCTCGGCCACCATCCCACTTCTGACATCAATATAGCAAATTCAGGAGGTATCCTCAACTAGGACTCAAACCCGGGTCCAGCGACTGTCGAGGTAACACCTTAACTGTTGCGCCAAGAGGTCCGAACCCGTTGATGAGATCGCTTTGTGTTGGCTTAAGGTTGTTACAATATGCTCTTATCTATTCAGTTCTGGGGGATTGGAGTCAGACATGCTCTGCTGTATGATAGACAGTTTAGTTTGAGTGAAGTCGGGTCAGGCTTCCTCCCTCTTCCCTTCTCTCCCCCCTGTGGTGGATATCAACTGATCTGGAACAATTCCATTTCTATTGGTTTATCATCCTAAACTTGGAGAAAAGCAATATAAAATATGGAACAATGGTCGGCTGACAGGCCTGCTCCCGCCAATGTCAAACATAGGTGTACTAGCCCACCAGTCTAGCAAGCAACACAGTGAGTGGTGCTTTCTGCCCGCTGGTGCTGGACCCCCCCCCCCCCCCCCTCTCTCTCACACACACACACCTTGTACCTTGCAGTACAAATAAATATGTTCTCTGTTCACAACAGTCTATTACTAGGCAGTGCATGAGTTTCCAGTTGTGTTTCGAGTTTGGGGAAGCTAACAATTTATCCTACTATTTCTACCGATCTGCATGTCAGTTATAAAATTGCCACATTTATTTCAATTAACTTTAGGCTGCAGTGACTACTGTTGCCGAATCTTGTCCTATATGCTTAGACTACTCATCACATTAGGAATTGTATTTTATTGTTAGCCTGCAAATACTATATTATTAAGGTGATTTATTTCAACCCCCACCCCCCCCCTGCAGCACCCCCTACTCAAAAACGTCTTCCTGCTGCTACGTCTACGGGCTTACAGCACAGTACTTACATCATCTTTCCGTAGATGGATAACCCAGAAGAGGAAAAGAAGGACGGAGAGGAGAACCACGAATAGTTTGAAGTACCCGGTGACCCCATCTGAGCCTAACCCCTCCTCGGATACTTTGAGGAGCCGTGGCACTAGCTTACGGAGGCCAAGGTCCTCGACTGAATTGGCAAACATAATGACTTCTTCAGTCACACATCACCACGACCACTGTAGGATGAAAGATGGCCAAAATGCGCACGGAGATGTAGCTTATATCCAGTGCTGTTTAGATACATGCGTTCTTTACCAAGGGGAAACTTGGGGTTGAAGTAATAAGCAATGTCACACTGTTACCGAGCTGTCTGGTGGATACAGTGAGTCTGACCACAGCGGGATGTAATGGAACACAGTCATGGCAGGTGTGCGCCAAGCTATTGTGATGCAATAATTGGTGTTCTGCGTGACGCAATGGAAGGAAACAGCTCTGGTACACCAAAAACCTACGTTTCCATCCTGCGGTTTCGCCTTACCCCCAAAATGCGCACCTGTAGTCACAAACTAGGCCTACTCTACTGTAATGCAACCTGTATTTTTCCCAAAGAGAAAATAGCAATCGTTAGGCATATATTTTATTGTTGTAGGGTGAAGATTCTACAAATAAAAACCAGAAACATCATCACCAACCTTTTGTTGATGGACCCTTTATTGGGCTTCTGCCCACAATATTATGTGATTCTGACTAAATGATATGACCAAATGAAAGTTTAGGCTGTTGCTGAGCAGTAGACTACATGTTGAGGAATGAATCAGGCACAATAGTTAATCATGTAATAAATAGTAAGTTATTAATATACACAAATACACACATCAAATACACACATCTTTTGTCAATTTTTAAACTAAAAAGTATAACTGATACTTTCCATACTTTTCACAGTTTGTATTTAAAATAGGCCTAACAATGTTGTACAACATCCAGTGAAATAATATATCTAGAAGCAAGGCCACCTGGAATCATGTTTTAAGTCAGAGCTGTAATATATCTAGAAGCAAGGCCACCTGGAATCATGTTTTAAGTCAGAGCTGTAATATATCTAGAAGCAAGGCCACCTGGAATCATGTTTTAAGTCAGAGCTGTAATGTATCTAGAAGCAAGGCCATCTGGAATCATGTTTTAAGTCAGAGATGTAATATATCTAGAAGCAAGGCCACCTGGAATCATGTTTTAAGTCAGAGCTGTTATATATCTAGAAGCAAGGCCACCTGGAATCATGTTTTAAGTCAGAGCTGTTATATATCTAGAAGCAAGGCCACCTGGAATCATGTTTTAAGTCAGAGCTGTAATATATCTAGAAGAGTTGAACCATGTGGATGGGAAGGAACGTCTCACCATGGCTCGGGACCCCAACCTCACGCACTCACACATGCCAGACTTTGGCTTGACCGTGGGCTCAAGGGGATTGACAGAGGTAAGGAGGTCTGGTGGAATAAACAAAATAATAACGTTATATTTAGAAAGATTAGAAAGTTTATTTAACAGTTTAATATTGTGAAATTTCAATTTGAAATCTTTTGGACATCAGAATATGTTGATGGAATCTTATTGAAGGATCTGCATTCATATGATAGGTAAGATATATAAAATCTAGCAGAGAGCATATCCAACTGACAATCTCTTAGAAAATAATCTGAACTATTGGAAGGATATTCATATGATAGATTGTGAGGAGAGATGCTGGGAGACGAGAAGCAAGTACAGGGAGTGAACATTTATTAAATAACCAACATGAAACAAGCAAGGACAGCATCTAGACAGGGGAAACATAACAACAATAATGATGACACAGGGATCAAACTGAGGAACAGACAGATATAGGAGAGGTAATCAATAAATTGATGGAATCTACTGAGTCCAAATGAAGCGCTGATGCGCGTAACGACGGTGACAGGTGTGCGTAATGACGGTCAACCTGGCCCCCTTGAGCACCAGCGAGGGGGAGCGTGAACAGGCGTGACATAGGTAAGACATACAAAACCCAGCAGAGAACATATCCCAACTGACATTCTCTTAGAAAATGATACAAACTCTTAGAACCAAGATTTAAAAAGAATGGAGAATGGCACACAAGATGGAGGGAATGTTGGAACATAACTAACAAAAGGACAGTTAGCGGAAATCTACGCTTAATCCAGTATCAACTAATGTATAGAATTCATTATACAAGTGACAAAGTTCACAAATTCTAGTAGCACAATGGCAGAGTCATGTCTTAAGTGTAAAACTAACAATGAGTCAATAATCGATGCCTCATGGGAATATTATGAAGTCCAAAAATGACGGATAGAGTTAGAAAGTTGGCTGTCAGAAGTATTACAATGTGATACAATCCGATGAAGCATCGTCAATCATCTTGAAAAAACCTACCTTAAAAACGGGAAATCAATCAAACCTCCATCGTTAACACAATGGAAATGTCAAATGTTTTTATTATCCAAATGTTGAAAGTGCATGAGGCAACCGAGAGAAACAAAATGGTGTAGTTTGAGGCCATGTGGCAGAGAGTGATGCGGGAGCTGGAGATGGGGGGGTGGGGGGTGAGCAGGTGGGTCTGTGTAGGGGTGATGTTGTGGATGTTTGTGTGGGCTGTTTGCTGTCGTTTGTATGTGTAGGTTCTGTAATGTTTTTTTTTTTAAAGATACATCTTACAAAAATAAGAAAGTATGTTTGGGTAGAGGTGTGACTGACTGGGTTTAAATCTGTGGTCCTGTATGGCTCAGTTGGTAGAGCATGGCGCTTGCACAGTCAGGCTTGTGGGTTAGATTCCCGGTACCACACAACCACCAACGAAGTGTAACTTCCTTTGGATAAGTGTCTGCTAAAAGGCTGTATTAACCCACTGAGCTGAAGCCTGGGCATTAGCTCAGGGAGCTATCATAATACTCTCTGACAATGTTACTCATCATGTAGGCCTAAGTTCACTGAACCACCACTTGCATGTTGAATATCTTACCTCCCACCACTGAGGTGGCTGTTCTATAGGTTTTTGAGCGTTTTTGAGCGTCAAAAAAATATACGGTGAAATAACACTATTTGACACGTTAAATAGCACAGTTTAATTGTAGAATATTGTGTTGGACCAGAACTTCTGGGGTAGCTAGCTAGCTTTAGCTTGCTACCTAGCTAGCACCAATACAACCAGCCTGAAAAGTAGAAACTGCAGTCATTTCCATTATTCTTAGCAATGATTTAGGAATCCTTGTGAGTAAGTATTAGCTAGGTAAACACTTGTTGTTCGCCTATTGAAACTGAACTTCAGGTCAAGAAAATAAATAGCTAGCCAGCGACGAAACCCTGTTGCCCAAAGCTATAAGCAGCCTGTGTTGTGAAGCTAGCCACAATAAGGATGCGAGTTGCCTTCAAAATAAAGGTACATATTTGAATGTGACGCAGAAGGTAACAATTGGTGGAATCATGCAATATTTAGACTAGATAATGTTAAACAAGGTTGGAATGTGAAGCAATGAAATGGGGTATCAGTCTACTCGGTGACACCCACAGAACACTAATGTGAAGTGTTTATGCAAATATTAGCGTTGTAGCTCTTATCGCGGGACTGTGACTGTGTCAAATCACCGCTCCAGTCAGCCTACTGTGTGTATTTACATTCATATTGCACTGTACAGCTTTACCTAAGGATTGGGGATCAATGAAAATGGGCTATCAGTCTACTCAATACCCAAGGTATTTTTTTCCAACGTCCTCCTCAGAGTTATCAGACTCCAAAACATCCACGCAGTATTTCTTTCCTTGGGAATAGTGGTCAAAAACACACAGGTTGACAATAAATGTGGAGCAATTCACAGTTGTTTCAGAGTCCCACAATAAGAGCTACGACGCTAATGTTCTCTGGGTGTCACTGAGTAGACTGATACCCCATGTCATTGATCAACAGTCCATAGATACGGCTGTACAGTGAAATAAGTGAAATAAGGATGCCCCCAATGCAATTCTAAAGTATAATATATCCAGTGTGATTTCAACTGATTTTTGTGAAATTAACAAATTATTGTGTTTTGTTGATTTTATATAACAACATTCCAACCCCGTTTAGCATGATATCTTCAATTATGGCATAATTCTACTATTTGTATTAATTTGCGTCACTGTCAATGACATTATTTTGAAGGCTAACCGCTAGTCCAATATTGTGGCTAATCCTTATTGTGGCTATTTTCACATAGATGGGTCCGACCACCATTAATCAAATACGAATTGTCTTATAAATTAGGGTTGTTTTAGATGATGACACCTAGCTATATAGTTAGCTAGTTATACTGAAACAGATTATGTCGTTTTGCTATGTTTTTGGGGATGAACATTGTTTTACATCCATGAGCTAGCTAGCTTTTTATTATGACCAGCACTGTATGTGCTAGAGACAACTTTACCAGCATTATAGCATACGTATCGATGAATCGTTGAGACATGAAATACGAGTGATAGTGTAATCAATATGTAATAACTACGGGGAAAAAAAAACCACGAACGCGTTAAATTATTATGTGACGTGCAGTCATATTCAGGCCCTGATTGGTCAACAAGCTTATTTGACAAGTCAAACAGTGTTATTTGACGTGTATTTTTTTTTTGACGCATGCAAAGACCCAAACGGCGTCCCATATTATCATATATAGGTGTAATTCCCACTGTCCTTCTCCCCAGCTCCGCTCACAGAGAGAAGGTGATGTTGCGTAGGCTGGAGCTAGCGTTCAGGAATACATGGCCATATTTCCACCACCGCCCAGCATGTCTGGCCTTTTTAATGAATATGTAACATAGCCAAAAATGGTTCCCCAGAAACAAACACTTCTTATAAAGCAACAACATGTTATAAATGAAACGGACAAAGTTAAATGCTCTGTATGAATCCATCAGGAAAAAAACAGAGAGAATTACCCAGAGAAAGACGCTCCTTACTCAACTAAAGGAAAACAGTTGGCTCAGACGTACCCGTGACTTTGACCAGAACAAAGGCTTTTCCACAAGATCGGGAACGTACTGTCATGTCAGTCAGTCCTACATTCTTAGAAGAAAAGGTGCTCTCTAGAACCTAAAAGGGTTATTTGGCTGTCCCCATAGGAGAACCCTTTGAATACGTTGTTTGTTGTTGTTGTCAGAGTGTACGGCTGGATGATACGGACCACAATCCATATCACGATCAATGTACTAAATGATCACGATAACGATGAATAGAAAGATACATTCATAACATTAATTTACATCACAGTATTAATTCATTACATTTTTATTACAATTTAAACTACTACTACTACTACTTTGAATGTTGTAGCCATCAATTGTCACATTAACAATCACCCATATGAACAAACCTATGTTATTTCAAACATCACATATCTCTAGTAGGGCCCTATAGGTTATTTATCGTAATGAACAATATCAGCAAAATGTCCATGATAGGTGGTTGGTTTGGTCGGTCATTTCTGGTTTATCATCACAGCTCTACTCAGTCCTGCTGGTAATATACTGTCTATCCACCACAGGAGGTTGGTGTTACCTTAATTGGGGAGGACAGGCTTGTGTTAATGGCTGGAGCGGAATTAGCCGTATCAAATACATCAAACACATGGTTTCTATGTGTTTGATGCCATTCCATTTGCTCCGTTGCCGGGCATTATTATGAGCCGTTCTCTCCCCAGTAGCGATGGGGAGAGAACAGTGATGTCCAGCTGTCTGTTCACAGTTTCATGTGTGCACTGAGTCCCCTCAGACACAGAAGGGCAGTGTGGAAACTACCTACAGGGTTTGAGACTTCACACCTCTATAGGAAAAACAGGTCTGAGTAGCTCTCATGATATACTAGCCGATGGTTCGATAACACTGACCAACAGTTCACATCCTCTTACAATTGATACTATTCTTCACTTATAAAGCACATAGGGCTGGTGTATAGTGGCCTAGAGAGGCCTATCATGCAGTAGGCTGCATATCAGGTTCAAACGTGGATAGTGATGAAATATCCACTTCCTCAGCTGCTGAGCTGCCGCACAGGGTTTTCCCCAGTGAGTTTATGACTAACTATTCCCCAAACCAAGTTAGGATAGCATTCCAGTGTTTTACTTGCTATATTGTATTTACTTCGCCACCATGGCCTTTTTTTGTTGCCTTTACCTCCCTTATCTCACCTCATTTGCTCACATCGTATATAGACTTGTTTCTACTGTATTATTGACTGTATGTTTGTTTTACTCCATGTGTAACTCTGTGTTGTTGTAAGTGTCAAACTGTTTGCTTTATTCTTGGCCAGGTCGCAATTGTAAATGAGAACTTGTTCTCAACTTGCCTACCTGGTTAAATAAAGGTGAAATAAATATGAAAAATAAAATAAAAAAATTGCTAGTTTATTAAATCTGTGAGAAGCCACAATAGAATTAGCCACAATAGTGAAATTTTCCCTTTCACCCTCAAAATAAGAGAATATTCCATCAACGTCCCACCAAACATACACAGAACCTGTTTGAAAAGGTGGGGATCAATGAAACTGATGGGGAGGGGGACGAGGCAGGGGGGAACATTCCCCGGCGGGACGCTGTGTCGTCAAGGGTGTCTGCGTTTGAACTGATCATCCAGCGCTCCGGCTCGACTCCCACACGCTCCTCCTCCATGCCAACGCTACCCACGTTCTCCGAATATATACGATATTGATGTTTTTAGACACCTTTTTCATGGGAACGTTGCTTGAAGAATAATTGACACATCACGTCTTGTTACTGTTGCTGAGACAATCGAGGTTCTGATTGGTGAACCACTGATCCATTCATAGTTCTTTGTCTGTTGGCAGGGTTAGGGATACATGATTTTATTGTGCATGTCCGATCTTCGTGCTACGCTGCCGTGTCCGTGTCAGGTATCAATTCATCTGACTATTCTCTCATCATTGATTTTATTAAGTTATTTCAGAAATTTAAGGGTTTTCTGTATAGTTGTCTAATGTTCGTGGGGCATATTAACCTGTTTTAATGACGCTCCTCACACCTATCACGTTGTTCCTGATCGACACAATGCCTAACGAGGAGGGGTTAGGGGTTTATTCAGGACAGGGCCTAACTATACTGGGGAGGAGGGGCTAGGGGTTTATTCAGGACAGGGCCTAACTATACTGGGGAGGAGGGGCTAGGGGTTTATTCAGGACAGGGCCTAACTATACTGGGGAGGAGGGGCTAGGGGTTTCTTCAGGACAGGGCCTAACTATACTGGGGAGGAGGGGCTAGGGGTTTCTTCAGGACAGGGCCTAACTATACTGGGGAGGAGGGGTTAGGGGTTTATTCTGGACAGGGCCTAACTATACTGGGGAGGAGGGGTTAGGGGTTATTCAGGACAGGGCCTAACTATACTGGGGAGGAGGGGTTAGGGGTTATTCTGGACAGGACCTAACTATACTGGCTCAATAAGCACATGCCCTAAAGATATCCCTCATTGGGACAGTGATTAAGGCATTTATCATTGGTGCTCGTGGCTTGGGTTTGAGACCCACTTTGGGAACATTTCTTTGGGACCATCAGGCGACGACTTGACAACTGATACACAGAAACGTGTCTAGAACAGTAATATCTTTACATCCTGAGAACATGGGAACCCTGTTCTGTGTAGGCTGTTGATGGAACATTCTCCTAATAGTTGTGTTCTGTGGGTGTCACTGAGTAGGCTGATACCCCATTTCATGTGTACAGACTCCATAGGCTAGGCTCTACAGTGAAGATATGAACCCCCCCAATACAATTATGCAGTTTAATACAGCCAAAGTGGAATTATAACTTTTTTGTATTGTTTATTGTCAAATGATTTAATTATGTAATTCATGTTTTAGCTATATAACACAACATTCCATCCTGGTTTAGCATTATCTAGTCCAAATATGACATTATTCCACCATTTTTGTACAGTATCTGTGTAGATCAGTTTCAATGTGAGACTTTTATTTTGAAGACGAACTGCAAATTCCACTATTTTGTGGCTAATCCTTATTGTGGCACCAGGTTGGACCGGTGATGAACAGCGGCGCTGCAGCAAAATGTCCTGCTCGGTTTGTTGCCTTCTTCTTTTTTTTACCGGCAGTGGCGAGATTTAGCCAAAGAGACGACAGGCAAGGAGGGAGAGAGAGAGAGAGAGAGGAGTAAATTGAAGAAAATCACATAAACTATACATTTGGATTTTTCCGTGTCTTAAAACAAAACAGAACAGGAGAAGGTAAACGATTTAGTCTCTTCGTTTGTTTTTCCCCCCAAAAATATGTTGATGTGTTGAAGGAAATGTGCATATCGTTCTCCACGGTAAAGTTACGGATTAAGGAGTTGCCGTGTTATTATTATAAATTATAATTTTTTTGTACTTGGTATTCAGGTTGTTGCTCATTTTTAAACACAAAATGTATTTTTTTAATTTATTTACACCTTTTTTATTTTTTTAAATTTACCATCGAAAAATTAACCGTATAAAAGTTGCCTCTCTGGGGCCACAGCGACAACAAATCACCTGCTAGTTCCAGCTAACTTCCTGACTCTTGTGATTATCTACCGCAGGCTAGGCTAGTTAGCAAAAGACAAATGTACATATTACTGTAATTACATTTTTTGACAGGTTGGTTAACTAACTAGACACCCCATTGCAGGTCACTGGCTAACTAAGTTAACGTTAATTGGTTTGGACGTAGCAACAGCTTGATAACATTTAGCTAACCAAAAGGTGATTTATTTTACCTTTATTTAAACAGGTAGGCTAGTTGAGAACAAGTTCTCATTTACAACTGTGACCTGGCCAAGATAAAGCATAGCAGTGTGAACAGACAACAACACAGAGTTACACATGGAGTAAACAAAACATACAGTAGAACAAAATAAAACAAAAAGTCTATATACAGTGAGTATACAGTGAGTGAGTGCAAATGAATCTGCCTTTTCATAGCTAACTTTAGCTTGATGGCTAACTAACTTTAGCTTGGTGGCTAACTAACTTTAGCTTGGTGGCTAACTAACTTTAGCCGCGACAACCAGTTACTGCTAACCCTAACGTGAACATTCTTTGCCAAAACCCCCTAGCTAAATCTTATATTTTTGCTTTTTATAATTGTAACGTTATAGCTGTTATATAATCCATTGTCAACTACGACAACAATGCCAGGACGGGAAGACAGCTTGCTAACTTAGCTGGCTGTCGTTAGGTAACATAACACTTCACCTGTCTCCTAGTTACATATTGTTTTCAGGCCTAGCTAGTTTATCTAGCCGTGGTTAACTTGTTGAAGCTGTGTAAACACAGCCCTAAACAATACATTACCTGGGTAATTTTTAAAAAATGAATCAAGTCAGGTTTTAATAACTTCTTTAATACAATGGTGTATCGGTAATGCCAAACAGACACGCACAGATCACACACTAATTTTGACTAACTAGGCAAGCCAGGTGCTAGTTAGTTATCTTGGACATAAGTCGATTGCTAACTCGCCTATTATGACCAAACCTTTACAGTAAGAGTGTTTTCCAGCTACCTAGATGCAATCTACTGATAATCAAGCTAATCTAGGTAGTATTGAGCTTAATAGTTACTTGTTTGGTTGCTGTCTGTGTTAGTATATTCATACTTTCAGACTAGCTAGCTACTGTAGTTTCAAAGCTGTAGGTAGGCTTGTAAACATATCACAATATTTTAGCAATAACTGTCATATTCTCCTAAGGTCTGCTCCCCAGTCTCTGCCCATGCCACTCTGTCTAAAGCCTTATTTTGGCTGATACCCCACTGGCAGTAGCACTGAAGTCTGATTACTAAGCAGTCCTATTCCTAAACCACATAGATATTACATTTAGAGGCTTAATGAAGACTGTGGATTCCCCTGGCAGTGCTCTTGTTTATGCTGATGGGAAACCAACAGAGTCATGTAGGGCTGTGACATACCAGTGTAACACTACCCCCCCCCCCCCCCCCCCCCCATGGCAAAAATGAACTTTATGCTCCTTTTGAAAACCGCTGTATGTAAAATATTGGGTGTGATAGCTTGGGAAATAAATGTGATTCTGGATGGCAACATAATGATGTTTGTTTCCAACATTAGGGCTGTTTTCCCAACAAAGTTAATGCCACTTTCTGTTTGGTTTCCTTGCCACTATACTAATGAGTATCACGATACTGGTGTCTTCCCAGCCCTAGGGGTCCTAAACAGTCTGAAATGTGGTATATGAAGTAACCCCATACTTCTCTAGCGTAAGGCCTACTCGGCTGGATGTGGATGGCACAATTAGTGGCTTTGCTGCACGCCACAGAAATCCGCTGCACATGGAGGATGCACATGGAGGAAGGTCTGCATTTGAGTCATACTGTGGTGTTGTGATGATTCTACTCTGCAGGGTTGGGGTCAATTCCAGTCAATTCAGAAAGTTAACCCAATTTCAAATGTTCCTACTGAACAGGAATTTCAGTGTACTTCCTTAATTGCCTGGAATTGAAATGGAATTGACTCCAACCCTGCTACTCAATCCGTCTCAACCGATCAGATGTATTATGTCAGAAGCAAGAGGTTATATGGAGGCCTTGTTCCTCTCTGTCTGTCGAGGTTATATGGAGGCCTTGTTCCTCTGTCTGTCAAGAGGTTATATGACGGCTTTGTTCCTCTCTGTCTGTCTGTCGAGGTTAAATGAAGGCCTTGTTCCTCTCTGTCCACCACTGCTAAATTTATACAGGTGTAACTGCAGGATGGGCTCTCGTTTCTAAACATCAGGCTTTAGATGCTCTGGGGTCTTTCGACATTCAAGACTTCTTCTGTCCTGGATGATCTAATCTCTTTTTTTTTTAAAGAATTAGCTAACCAATCAGGAAAATGTAGATTTTGGTTAAAGTTTTGCTGTGTTGTTTTTTAAATTTGTTTTAACTTCCCAGTGAAAGGTTTGTGTTGGCATTGGTTTTTTACTGCTGTGCTTAGTATTATTAAGAGACAACTAGACCTATTCTAGTGATTTCTGTTCTTTGGTCGTTTGTTCACCTGACTCAGACTCTCTAGTTGCTGGGTTTAGTTCAAGCTTGTGCTCAGACAACAGTTAGTAGAAATCACATGTCTGTGTGTAGGGCCTATATCTGGAAGACAGATCTGTTGTGGGAGGGAGGTTTCCCACATGGCACCCTATCCCCGACATAGTGCACTACTTTAGACCTGAGCCTTATGGCATCCTATTCCCTACATAGTGCACTACTTTAGACCAGGACTCGCACCCTAGTGCACTACTTTAGACCAGGGCTCGCACCCTAGTGCACTACTTTAGACCAGGGTGGCACCCTATTCCCCTATATAGTGCACTACTTTAGATCAGGGCTGGCACCCTATTCCCTACATAGTGCACTACTTTAGACCAGAGACCTATGTCACCCTATCCCCTACATAGTGCACTACTTTAGACCAGAGACCTCCGGCACCCTATTCCCCTACATAGTGCACTACTTTAGACCAGAGACCTCCGGCACCCTATCCCCTACATAGAGCACTACTTTAGACCAGAGCCTTATGGCACCCTATTCCCTACATAGTGCACTACTTTAGACCAGGGCTCGTAGGGAATAGGGGCCGATTGAGGACGTAGCCATGCCTGTTGACTGGATGTGGTAGAAGTTAGGCCTGATTCAGATGAATGTGGGTTTGTTAGCCTGGATTAATACAGCACTGTTTGTTATTGTAGTTATCAGCAGATTTAGTTTATTGTTCAGTTTCACAAGAAGTTCCTTCCTGGAATGATTCCTGAGGACAACACGGTACTTAGGATAACAAACGAATACCCTTCTTCTGAAAGTTAATTCACCAACAAAACTAAACCAATAATGCATTTATTTACTAGAACTATGTTGTCACATGGTTGAAGAATTATAGCATTGTTAGCCTAGAGTTATAGCATTGTTAGCCTATTACTATAGCATTGTTAGCCTATTACTATAGCATTGTTAGCCCTTTACAATAGCATTCTTAGCCTTTTATGTGTGCATGCCAACCCGTATATGAATTCAGTATCCCCAGATTTGAAATGGTTGGTTAACGTTCTGTCTCGTTGTCTCTTTCCCCAGGTGTTCTTCAGTGAGAGGTAGAGCTGCTTTGTTAGCCTGTCTGTCTCGGTCCAATCAGAGTTCCCAGACCACCTCTCCACCAGGTCTATCAGACCACTGGGAATGACTGCACATTCACAACCTCACCAGGAGTGGGCGCTGGAGGACGACGCCCACATCAACCACACAGCCAGGAGCATCTTTCTACCTTTAGCTAGGAGAGCCTTTCTTCCTACCTTTTAGCTAGGATAGTCTACTTTGTTTGTGTGAGCTTCTGAGTCCAGTCCTGGGTTGAGATACAGCTTTGTTGTTGGTGATTGGAGAAGAGAGGGTGAGATTCCCAAATCCAGACCACCAGGAGCGGAGAGACCGTGAAGACGGCTGCCCGATCCGGATCAGTTCACCAGATCTTTACTCTCACTATTGCTGGCTTAATTAGTAGTTATCAGCTCAATCGTTGAGGTCCATAGGCTAAATATAAATGATATGCAGACACACTTTCAGGACTTCCCCCTGCTCAGTGTGAGGTGCTCTGTTCCCCTCCACGCCCCCTGCCGGTCTGGTGGATGTTTTGGCGGCTCTGAGGACTGCATGGCAGTGGAGTGATCGTGGAGAGACCAGGGTACCACAAACTTATGGACTTTGACAAGAGAGGAGGAGGAGGAGGAAAGGGGGAGGCAGAGGAAGGGAAGAGGATGTCAAAGTCTGGAGGGAGCCGGTCGGGGCATAGCAGTCGCAGCTCGGGGAGCAACTCTGGGGTGCTCATGGTGGGCCCTAACTTCCGGGTTGGGAAGAAGATCGGCTGTGGGAACTTTGGAGAGCTTCGCCTTGGGAAGAACCTGTACACTAATGAATATGTGGCCATCAAACTGGTGAGACTAACACTAACAGATACACACACACACGCCAGGGTTTCTATTAGGAACATGTGATGTCGGACATTTGACCGGCAGCATTTTAATTTCCCGGACATTTCATACATTTACTGGACCCATATGCATGACTGCGTAACCTGATTTAGGGTGTCTACCCGTGGTGCTCAGAATGACAGAAATCACCTTTTAGATGATGGTAATTGATATGAACAGAACATGCAAGTTCAGTTGGCAATGACGTGTGTCCTTACCTCACACTTTGCCCATGTTAGAATAAATGTCCACATGTACTTTTCCTCAGCCAACAAGACGAGTAACGAACAGTAAAAGCCTGTGTGGTGGTATCCATATGTTCATACCGTCCTTCTCTCACTCTGGGATTTAAGCTATTACAGTTTCGTACAGAAGTGGGCACCAAAATAAAATAAAAAAAGCCATTTGGGTAATAAAATTAAACAAGTAATAGTGAATTTGTTAGAAATATGCTAACTAATGCTAATTGCAAACGAAATTGGGAAGATCAGTGACCAGAGAGAAAAACCTGCTGGAGTGCGTGCTACGCGTGGGTGCTGCTATGGTGACCAGTGAGTTGAGATAAGGCTGGGCTTTACCAAGCAAAGACTTATAGATGACCTGGAGCCAGTGGGTTTGGTGACAAATATGTAGCAAGGGCCAGCCAATGAGAGCATACAGGTCGTAGTGGTGGGCAGTATATGGGGCTTTGGTGACAAAACGGATGGCACTGTGATAGACTGCATCCAATTTGCTGAGTAGGGTATTGGAGGCTATTTTGTAAATTACATCACCGAAGTCGAGGATTGGTTTGATAGTCGGTTTTACGAGGGTATGTTTGGCAGCATGAGTGAAGGATGCTTTGTTGCGAAATAGGAAGCCGATTCTAGATTTAATTCTGGATTGGAGATGCTTAATGTGAGTCTGAAAGAAGAGTTTACAGTCTAACCAGACACCTAGGAATTTGTAATTGTCCACATATTCTAAGTCAGAACCGTCCAGAATAGTGACGGGCGAACGGGTGCGTGCAGCGATTGGTTGAAGAGCATGCATTTAGTTCTACTTGCATTTAAGAGCAGTTGGCGGCCATGGAAGGAGAGGTGTATTGCATTGAAGCTTGTCTGGAGGTTAGTTAACACAGCATCCAAAGAAGGGCCAGAAGTATACAGAATGGTGTCGTCTGCGTAGAGGTGGATCAGAGAATCACCAGCAGCAAGAGCGACATCATTGATGTATACAGAGAAAAGAGTTGGCCTGAGAATTGAACCCTGTGGCACCCCCATAGAGACTGCCAGAGGTCCGGACAACAGGCCCTCCGATTTGACACACTGAACTATGTCTGAGAAGTAGTTGGTGAACCAGGCGAGGCAGTCATTTGAGATACCAAGGCTGTTGAGTCTGCCGATAAGAATGCGGTGATTGACAGAGTCGAAAGCCTTGGCCAGGTCAATGAATACAGCTGCACAGTATTGTTTCTTATCGATGGCAGTTATGATATCGTTTAGGACCTTGAGCGTGGCTGAGGTACACCCATGACCAGCTCGGAAACCAGATTGAATAGCGGAGAAGGTACGGTGGGATTCGAAATGGTCGGTGATCTGTTTGTTAACTTGGCTTTCGAAGACTTTAGAAAGGCAGGGTAGGATGGATATAGGTCTGTAACAGTTTGGGTCTAGAGTGTCTCCCCCTTTGAAGAGGGGGATGACCGCGGCAGCTTTACAATCTTTAGGGATCTCATACAATACGAGAGGTTGGAACAGACTGGTAATAGGGGTTGCAAAAATTGCGGCAGATAAATTTAGAAAGAGAGGGTCCAGATTATCTAGCCCAGCTGATTTGTAGTGGTTCATATTTTGCAGCTCTTTAAGAACATCAGCTATCTGGATTTGGGTGAAGGAGAAATGGGGAGGCTTGGGTAAGTTGCTGTGGGGGGGTGCAGAGCTGTTGATCGGGGTAGCCAGGTGGAAAGCATGGCCAGCTGTAGAAAAAATGCTTATTGAAATACTCGATTATCGTAGATTTATCGGTGGTGACAGTGTTTCCTAGCCTCAGTGCAGTGGCAGGTGCTCTTATTCTCCATGGACTTTACAGTATCCCAGAACCTTTTGAAGTTTGCTACAGGATGCACATTTCTGTTTGAGAAAGTGAAAGCTAGCCTTTGCTTTCCTAAATTTCCTGAAAAGAGACATATCACGGGGGATATTCAATGCTAATGCAGTACGCCACAGGATGTTTTTGTGCTGGTCAAGGGCAGTCAGGTCTGGAGTGAACCAAGGGCTATATCTGTTCCTGGTTCTCCATTTTTTGAATGGGGCATGCTTATTTAAGATGGTGAGGAAAGCCCTTTTTTTGTTGAATTTTACCCCCTTTTCCTCCCCAATTTCGTGGTATCCAATTGTTAGTAGTTACTATCTTGTCTCATCGCTACAACTCCTGTACGGGCTCGGGAGAGAGGAAGGTCGAGAGCCTCCCTCCTGGGTGCGAACCCAGAGTGTCTGGTGGCACAGCTAGCGCTGCGATGCAGTGCCCTAGACCACTGAGTCTCTGGTGGCACAGCTAGCGCTGCGATGCAGTGCCCTAGACCACTGAGTCTCTGGTGGCACAGCTAGCGCTGCGATGCAGTGCCCTAGACCACTGAGTCTCTGGTGGCACAGCTAGCGCTGAGATGCAGTGCCCTAGACCACTGAGTCTCTGGTGGCACAGCTAGCGCTGCGATGCAGTGCCCTAGACCACTGAGTCTCTTGTCGGGACATTCTGGTGTCTTGTCGGGACATTCTGGTGTCTTGTCGGGACATTCTGGTGTCTTGTCGGGACATTCTGGTGTCTTGTCGGGACATTCTGGTGTCTTGTCGGGACATTCTGGTGTCTTGTCGGGACATTCTGGTCCTGATAATGTAGGAAAATATGTGTATATACACACACACACACACACACACACACACACGGTTTTATTACTTAGTGAATAGTGAGGTTGGAACCTTTGCGATTGCACGTCAGAACATATTGTTCCCCTCCATTAAATCTTACCAGTTACATTTTAAAAGTGGTACACAGGTCCTACCTTAGACTGTGATTCAACGTTTTGTTTCACTGGTAATGCTTCCCAGATGAGTAATGCTCTGGTTTATATTCCAGCAGCATGTACTGACTGACTGATGTCATTAGATTAATCATCTAATCTGCCATTATGTCATCTAGCTCTAATAATCCCTGCTTGTTATTATATAACACTTCCTTCAGTATGGCCCGGAGCGTGTCTGCCCCAGAGCTTCCTTCAGTATGGCCCCGGAGCTTCCTTCAGTATGGCCCCAGAGCTTCCTTCAGTATGGCCCCGGAGCTTCCTTCAGTATGGCCCCAGAGCGTGTCTGCCCCAGAGCTTCCTTCAGTATGGCCCCGGAGCGTGTCTGCCCCAGAGCTTCCTTCAGTATGGCCCCAGAGCGTGTCTGCCCCAGAGCTTCCTTCAGTATGGCCCCGGAGCGTGTCTGCCCCAGAGCTTCCTTCAGTATGGCCCCAGAGCTTCCTTCAGTATGGCCCCAGAGCTTCCTTCAGTATGGCCCCAGAGCTTCCTTCAGTATGGCCCCAGAGCTTCCTTCAGTATGGCCCCAGAGCTTCCTTCAGTATGGCCCCAGAGCTTCCTTCAGTATGGCCCCAGAGCTTCCTTCAGTATGGCCCCAGAGCTTCCTTCAGTATGGCCCCAGAGCTTCCTTCAGTATGGCTCCAGAGCTTCCTTCAGTATGGCCCCAGAGCTTCCTTCAGTATGGCCCCGGAGCGTGTCTGCCCCAGAGCTTCCTTCAGTGTGGCCCCGGAGCGTGTCTGTCTCAGAACTTCCTTCAGTATGGCCCCAGAGCGTGTCTGCCCCAGAGCTTCCTTCAGTATGGCCCCGGAGCTTCCTTCAGTATGGCCCCAGAGCTTCCTTCAGTATGGCCCCAGAGCTTCCTTCAGTATGGCCCCAGAGCATGTCTGCCTCAAATATCACCCTGCTCCTTAAATAATGCACCATTATTCTGACTGTGGGCCAGGTCAGACGGGGTCGTCTGTGGCCCTGTGGGCCAGGTCAGACGGGGTCGTCTGTGGCCCCGTGGGCCAGGTCAGACGGGGTCGTCTGTGGCCCCGTGGGCCAGGTCAGACGGGGTCGTCTGTGGCCCCGTGGGCCAGGTCAGACGTGGTCGTCTGTGGGCCAGGTCAGACGTGGTCGTCTGTGGGCCAGGTCAGACGGGGTCGTCTGTGGCCCCGTGGGCCAGGTCAGACGGGGTCGCCTGTGGCCCCGTGGGCCAGGTCAGACGGGGTCGTCTGTGGCCCCGTGGGCCAGGTCAGACGGGGTCGCCTGTGGCCCCGTGGGCCAGGTCAGACGGGGTCGCCTGTGGCCCCGTGGGCCAGGTCAGACGGGGTCGTCTGTGGCCCTGTGGGCCAGGTCAGACGGGGTCGTCTGTGCTAGATCCTCGTAGAGTTTTCGTCTTTCATTGTTCATGTCGTCAAGCTGCATGACATTTTCTAGTTAAACTCTACCTCGTAAGTCACTACATGTATCTGGAAACCAACAATGATAAATATTATAAGTTTAAATTAAGTATTGATAGGGCCTGTCAGCTATTGGTCGAGGGCAGGTGATGACAATCTGACCTACTGCACCTAGCCTATATTGAGAATAAGGTACACCGAGAATGAGGTACACCGTGATTGAAATTGATTTTGTTAATAAATTAATAATGAAATAAAGAAATGATTAATCGGAAAACCGATTGAGGGACTGTTTTTAGGAATAGTTCTGACTCATCTCTAGCTCTGTCTGTTCTCTCTCTCATGAGTGTGATCTGAGGGTTGGATTTACCTCAAACAGATTATAGTTATATAATTCATTATGAAAAAGAACAAGCATGCATTACAGCTTCCAGTGCCTTAATACCCATTACTTAACATGGGTTTGTGAATGAGAGAGTGGGGCCAGGGCGGGTCAAGGGGGCGGTGCCAGGGCGGGTCAAGGGGTCGGGGCCAGGACAGGTCGGTGCCAGGGCGGGTCAAGGGGTCGGGGCCAGGGCGGGTCAAGGGGTCGGGGCCAGGGCGGGTCAAGGGGGTGGGGCCAGGGCGGGTCAAGGGGGTGGGGCCAGGGGGGGTCAAGGGGGTGGGGGTTGGGAGGATAGCTGACTTAATACCCTATGAGGTCTGGAGTACAGCTGGTTTTCTGTTCTACCTGATTATAAAAAATGTTCTGTCACACTGCAGATAAGTGCAGTGAAGTGTGTTGTTTCACAGGGTCAGCTATAGTATGGAACCCCTGGAGCAAATTAGGGTTCAGTGTCTGATCTTTCACCTTGTCTGCTCGGGTATTCGGGTTGATCTGTTGTACGAAACAGGACTTGGGAGAGACAGGTTGATCTGTTGTACGAGACAGGAGCTGGCAGAGACAGGAGGGGGGTTGATCTGTTGTATGAGACAGGAGCTGGCAGAGACAGGAGGGGGGTTGATCTGTTGTATGAGACAGGAGCTGGCAGAGACAGGAGGGGGGTTGATCTGTTGTACGAGACAGGACCTGGGAGAGACAGGTTGATCTGTTGTACAAGACAGGAACTGGCAGAGACAGGAGGGGGGTTGATCTGTTGTATGACACAGGACCTGGGAGAGACAGGTTGATCTGTTGTACAAGACAGGAGCTGGCAGAGACAGGAGGGGGGTTGATCTGTTGTCCCAGGTTTAAATCAGTCCCTGATTAGAGGGGAATCACCCACCTGGTGTCCCAGGTCTAAATCAGTCCCAGATTAGAGGGGAAGAGTGACAACACTGGAACTGACTAAGAGGTCAAGAGTGGAGTTTGAGGGACTTGTAGGATATAAAAGATTCTGTCTAACTTGACATTTGCACTAATTTAGGTTATTTTCATTCTCATTTTCTTTAGGCTTTATTTATTTAGTAACTTGTTCAGGTTTACCGTTGGCAATAGTTTTTATAGTTTTGCTTTAAACAATCAGTGTATATTGTGATTTGTTTTGCTTTAGATGTACTGGGTTGATCATTGCACTTTCACGAGGCGTACTGCATGGTCACGAGGCGTACTGCATGGTCACGAGGCGTACTGCATGGTCACGAGGCGTACTGCATGGTCACGAGGCGTACTGCATGGTCACGAGGCGTACTGCATGGTCACGAGGCGTACTGCATGGTCACGACTGCATGGTCACGACTGCATGGTCACGACTGCATGGTCACAAGGCGTACTGCATGGTCACGACTGCATGGTCACGACTGCATGGTCACGACTGCATGGTCACGACTGCATGGTCACGACTGCATGGTCACGACTGCATGGTCACGAGGCGTACTGCATGGTCACGAGGCGTACTGCATGGTCACGACTGCATGGTCACGAGGCGTACTGCATGGTCACGAGGCGTACTGCATGGTCACGAGGCATACTGCATGGTCACGACTGCATGGTCACGAGGCGTACTGCATGGTCACGAGGCGTACTGCATGGTCACGAGGCGTACTGCATGGTCACGAGGCGTACTGCATGGTCACGAGGCGTGAGGAGAAAAGCAGCTCATTAACTTCCAAGCGGGCAAAACCTTTTTGACTTTGAGGTGTGAAGGTGTGAAATCCACAGTTGTGCTATATATATATATATATATATATATTAATTGTTTATGTCATAGCTATTTTGTAAACTATAAACATTGATACATTATGAGCTCAAACAATCTGCAAACAAAATGTAAAGTTAAATCTTGATTCATAAGTGTGTGATGGTGATTTCAGAACCAAAGTGGCTCAGGTCGCATACATAGTAGACCATAGACATGCATGACGCACACAGACGCACACAGACACCGAGAGAGAGGTCAGCTCAGGCAGCTCCAGCTTAGAGATCCAGCTAGATGGCTAGAATTTTCTTTCTGGCAACAAAAAATGGATGATTGCCATATTTTTTTCAAGCCATTACTGAGTAATGTAACACATCAAACATTAAGCCTCGTAAGCTATTCATTTAGACCCCAGCATTTGGTTAAAACAGGTGTTTGTTTGCTGAAATGTGTCTCGTTGCCCGGATATTTAAAGGGACATTCTGCTATTTGAGACTCAGTGTTTAATCGACGTTTTACGGTATGCTGAACCATCCTTTGTGACATCGTGATTCACCATCGACGATAGATGATGCCATCGTAAAATCGCCCATCCCCTGATACTACTACATGTACGTAGACCTAAAGATGCTCCCTGTCGACTCTCTGCTAGCTGTACGTAAGACCTAAAGATGCTCCCTGTCGACTCTGCTAGCTGTACGTAGACCTAAAGATGCTCTCTGCCTACTCTCTGCTAGCTGTACGTAGACCTAAAGATGCTCCCTGTCGACTCTCTGCTAGCTGTACGTAGACCTAAAGATGCTCCCTGTCGACTCTCTGCTAGCTGTACGTAGACCTAAAGATGCTCCCTGCCTACTCTGCTAGCTGTACGTAGACCTAAAGATGCTCTCTGCCTACTCTCTGCTAGCTGTACGTAGACCTAAAGATGCTCCCTGTCGACTCTGCTAGCTGTACGTTGACCTAAAGATGCTCCCTGTCGACTCTCTGCTAGCTGTACGTAGACCTAAAGATGCTCTCTGCCTACTCTCTGCTAGCTGTACGTAGACCTAAAGATGCTCCCTGTCGACTCTGCTAGCTGTACGTTGACCTAAAGATGCTCCCTGTCGACTCTCTGCTAGCTGTACGTAGACCTAAAGATGCTCTCTGCCTACTCTCTGCTAGCTGTACGTAGACCTAAAGATGCTCCCTGCCGACTCTGCTAGCTGTACGTAGACCTAAAGATGCTCCCTGACGACTCTGCTAGCTGTACGTAGACCTAGATGCTCCCTGTCTCCTCTCTGCTAGCTGTACGTAGACCTAAAGATGCTCCCTGCCTACTCTGCTAGCTGTACGTAGACCTAAAGATGCTCTCTGCCTACTCTCTGCTAGCTGTACGTAGACCTAAAGATGCTCCCTGCCGACTCTCTGCTAGCTGTACGTAGACCTAGATGCTCCCTGTCTCCTCTCTGCTAGCTGTACGTAGACCTAGATGCTCCCTGCCTACTCTCTGCTAGCTGTACGTAGACCTAAAGATGCTCCCTGTCGACTCTCTGCTAGCTGTACATAGACCTAGATGCTCCCTGTCTCCTCTCTGCTAGCTGTACGTAGACCTAAAGATGCTCCCTGCCGACTCTCTGCTAGCTGTACGTAGACCTAGATGCTCCCTGTCTCCTCTCTGCTAGCTGTACGTAGACCTAAAGATGCTCTCTGCTAGCTGTACGTAGACCTAAAGATGCTCTCTGCCTACTCTCTGCTAGCTGTACGTAGACCTAAAGATGCTCCCTGTCGACTCTCTGCTAGCTGTACGTAGACCTAAAGATGCTCCCTGTCGACTCTCTGCTAGCTGTACGTAGACCTAAAGATGCTCCCCGTCGACTCTGCTAGCTGTACGTAGACCTAAAGATGCTCCCTGTCGACTCTCTGCTAGCTGTACGTAGACCTAAAGATGCTCCCTGTCGACTCTCTGCTAGCTGTACGTAGACCTAAAGATGCTCCCTGTCGACTCTCTGCTAGCTGTACATAGACCTAAAGATGCTCCCTGCCTACTCTCTGCTAGCTGTACGTAGACCTAAAGATGCTCCCTGCCGACTCTCTGCTAGCTGTACGTAGACCTAAATATGCTCCCTGCCTACTCTCTGCTAGCTGTTCACAACATCCTGTGTGGTTAAACTTATCCTCTAAACCCTCATGTTGTTTTTCTCATTTCCAGGAGCCCATCAAGTCCCGGGCCCCACAGCTCCACCTGGAGTACAGGTTCTATAAACAGCTGGGGAGTTCAGGTCAGTGAATTATGACAATAGAAGGTTGTAAGAATATGGTATTGAATCCTAGGATGCATCTGAAATGACACACTATTCCCTATATAGTGGTACTACTATAGACCAGGGCCCTATTCCTTATGTAGTGCACTACTATAGACCAGAGCCCTATTCCTTATGTAGTGCACTACTATAGACCAGGGCCCTATTCCTTATGTAGTGCACTACTATAGACCAGGGCCCTATTCCTTATGTAGTGCACTACTATAGACCAGGGCCCTATTCCTTATGTAGTGCACTGTCAATGACACAATAGAAAAGTCTATATAGAGTGTATGCAAATGAGGTGAGATAAGGGAGGTAAGGCAATAAATAGGCCATAGTGGCAAAATAATTACAATTTAGCAGATTAACACTGGAGTGATAGATGTGCAGATGATGATGTGCAAGTAGAGATACTTGGGAGTAAAGGAGCAAGAGGGTAAATAACTTGAATCTCGTCTGGGGGTTAGTTAACAGTGTCCAAAGAAGTGCCAGATGTATACAGAATGGTGTCGTCTGTGTAGAGGTGGATCAGAGAATCACCAGCAGTGACATCATATAGACTGTATTTCTATCATCATAATGAACCAGGCTGGCTGGATCAGCCCAGGAACACCAGCCCTTTAGTCCTGTACCGTAAAAGGAATAGGTGTCTGACTGACTGTTAGAGCTGCAGTCTATGGGTGGTCTGACTGTTAGAGCTGCAGTCTAAAGGTGGTCTGACTGTTAGAGCTGCAGTCTAAAGGTGGTCTGACTGACTGTTAGAGCTGCAGTCTAAAGGTGGTCTGACTGTTAGAGCTGCAGTCTAAAGGTGGTCTGACTGTTAGAGCTGCAGTCTAAAGGTGGTCTGACTGTTAGAGCTGCAGTCTAAAGGTGGTCTGACTGTTAGAGCTGCAGTCTAAAGGTGGTCTGACTGTTAGAGCTGCAGTCTAAAGGTGGTCTGACTGACTGTTAGAGCTGCAGTCTAAAGGTGGTCTGACTGTTAGAGCTGCAGTCTAAAGGTGGTCTGACTGACTGTTAGAGCTGCAGTCTAAAGGTGGTCTCACTGTTAGAGCTGCAGTCTAAAGGTGGTCTGGCTGTTAGAGCTGCAGTCTAAAGGTGGTCTGGCTGACTGTTAGAGCTGCAGTCTAAAGGTGGTCTGACTGTCAGAGCTGCAGTCTAAAGGTGGTCTGACTGTTAGAGCTGCAGTCTAAAGGTGGTCTGACTGTTAGAGCTGCAGTCTAAAGGTGGTCTGACTGTTAGAGCTGCAGTCTAAAGGTGGTCTGACTGACTGTTAGAGCTGCAGTCTAAAGGTGGTCTCACTGTTAGAGCTGCAGTCTAAAGGTGGTCTGACTGTCAGAGCTGCAGTCTAAAGGTGGTCTGACTGTTAGAGCTGCAGTCTAAAGGTGGTCTGACTGTTAGAGCTGCAGTCTAAAGGTGGTCTGACTGTTAGAGCTGCAGTCTAAAGGTGGTCTGACTGTTAGAGCTGCAGTCTAAAGGTGGTCTGACTGTTAGAGATGCAGTCTAAAGGTGGTCTGACTGTTAGAGCTGCAGTCTAAAGGTGGTCTGACTGTTAGAGCTGCAGTCTAAAGGTGGTCTGACTGTTAGAGCTGCAGTCTAAAGGTGGTCTGACTGTTAGAGCTGCAGTCTAAAGGTGGTCTGACTGACTGTTAGAGCTGCAGTCTAAAGGTGGTCTCACTGTTAGAGCTGCAGTCTAAAGGTGGTCTGGCTGTTAGAGCTGCAGTCTAAAGGTGGTCTGGCTGACTGTTAGAGCTGCAGTCTAAAGGTGGTCTGGCTGACTGTTAGAGCTGCAGTCTAAAGGTGGTCTGACTGTCAGAGCTGCAGTCTAAAGGTGGTCTGACTGTTAGAGCTGCAGTCTAAAGGTGGTCTGACTGTTAGAGCTGCAGTCTAAAGGTGGTCTGACTGACTGTTAGAGCTGCAGTCTAAAGGTGGTCTGACTGTTAGAGCTGCAGTCTAAAGGTGGTCTGACTGACTGTTAGAGCTGCAGTCTAAAGGTGGTCTGACTGTTAGAGCTGCAGTCTAAATGTGGTCTGACTGTTAGAGCTGCAGTCTAAAGGTGGTCTGACTGTTAGAGCTGCAGTCTAAAGGTGGTCTCACTGTTAGAGCTGCAGTCTAAAGGTGGTCTGGCTGTTAGAGCTGCAGTCTAAAGGTGGTCTGGCTGACTGTTAGAGCTGCAGTCTAAAGGTGGTCTGACTGTCAGAGCTGCAGTCTAAAGGTGGTCTGACTGTTAGAGCTGCAGTCTAAAGGTGGTCTGACTGTTAGAGCTGCAGTCTAAAGGTGGTCTGACTGTTAGAGCTGCAGTCTAAAGGTGGTCTGACTGTTAGAGCTGCAGTCTAAAGGTGGTCTGACTGTTAGAGATGCAGTCTAAAGGTGGTCTGACTGTTAGAGCTGCAGTCTAAAGGTGGTCTGACTGTTAGAGCTGCAGTCTAAAGGTGGTCTGACTGTTAGAGCTGCAGTCTAAAGGTGGTCTGACTGTTAGAGCTGCAGTCTAAAGGTGGTCTGACTGTTAGAGCTGCAGTCTAAAGGTGGTCTGACTGACTGTTAGAGCTGCAGTCTAAAGGTGGTCTCACTGTTAGAGCTGCAGTCTAAAGGTGGTCTGGCTGTTAGAGCTGCAGTCTAAAGGTGGTCTGGCTGACTGTTAGAGCTGCAGTCTAAAGGTGGTCTGGCTGACTGTTAGAGCTGCAGTCTAAAGGTGGTCTGACTGTCAGAGCTGCAGTCTAAAGGTGGTCTGACTGTTAGAGCTGCAGTCTAAAGGTGGTCTGACTGTTAGAGCTGCAGTCTAAAGGTGGTCTGACTGACTGTTAGAGCTGCAGTCTAAAGGTGGTCTGACTGTTAGAGCTGCAGTCTAAAGGTGGTCTGACTGTTAGAGCTGCAGTCTAAATGTGGTCTGACTGTTAGAGCTGCAGTCTAAAGGTGGTCTGACTGTTAGAGCTGCAGTCTAAAGGTGGTCTGGCTGTTAGAGCTGCAGTCTAAAGGTGGTCTGGCTGACTGTTAGAGCTGCAGTCTAAAGGTGGTCTGACTGTCAGAGCTGCAGTCTAAAGGTGGTCTGACTGTTAGAGCTACAGTCTAAAGGTGGTCTGACTGTTAGAGCTGCAGTCTAAAGGTGGTCTGACTGTTAGAGCTGCAGTCTAAAGGTGGTCTGACTGACTGTTAGAGCTGCAGTCTAAAGGTGGTCTCACTGTTAGAGCTGCAGTCTAAAGGTGGTCTGACTGTCAGAGCTGCAGTCTAAAGGTGGTCTGACTGTTAGAGCTGCAGTCTAAAGGTGGTCTGACTGTTAGAGCTGCAGTCTAAAGGTGGTCTGACTGTTAGAGCTGCAGTCTAAAGGTGGTCTGACTGTTAGAGCTGCAGTCTAAAGGTGGTCTGACTGTTAGAGATGCAGTCTAAAGGTGGTCTGACTGTTAGAGCTGCAGTCTAAAGGTGGTCTGACTGTTAGAGCTGCAGTCTAAAGGTGGTCTGACTGTTAGAGCTGCAGTCTAAAGGTGGTCTGACTGTTAGAGCTGCAGTCTAAAGGTGGTCTGACTGTTAGAGCTGCAGTCTATGGGTGGTCTGACTGTTAGAGCTGCAGTCTAAAGGTGGTCTGACTGACTGTTAGAGCTGCAGTCTAAAGGTGGTCTGACTGTTAGAGCTGCAGTCTAAAGGTGGTCTGACTGTTAGAGCTGCAGTCTAAAGGTGGTCTGACTGTTAGAGCTGCAGTCTAAAGGTGGTCTGACTGTTAGAGCTGCAGTCTAAAGGTGGTCTGACTGTTAGAGCTGCAGTCTAAAGGTGGTCTGACTGACTGTTAGAGCTGCAGTCTAAAGGTGGTCTGACTGTTAGAGCTGCAGTCTAAAGGTGGTCTGACTGACTGTTAGAGCTGCAGTCTAAAGGTGGTCTCACTGTTAGAGCTGCAGTCTAAAGGTGGTCTGACTGACTGTTAGAGCTGCAGTCTAAAGGTGGTCTCACTGTTAGAGCTGCAGTCTAAAGGTGGTCTGACTGTCAGAGCTGCAGTCTAAAGGTGGTCTGACTGTTAGAGCTGCAGTCTAAAGGTGGTCTGACTGTTAGAGCTGCAGTCTAAAGGTGGTCTGACTGTTAGAGCTGCAGTCTAAAGGTGGTCTGACTGTTAGAGCTGCAGTCTAAAGGTGGTCTGACTGTTAGAGATGCATTCTAAAGGTGGTCTGACTGTTAGAGCTGCAGTCTAAAGGTGGTCTGACTGTTAGAGCTGCAGTCTAAAGGTGGTCTGACTGTTAGAGCTGCAGTCTAAAGGTGGTCTGACTGACTGTTAGAGCTGCAGTCTAAAGGTGGTCTCACTGTTAGAGCTGCAGTCTAAAGGTGGTCTGGCTGTTAGAGCTGCAGTCTAAAGGTGGTCTGGCTGACTGTTAGAGCTGCAGTCTAAAGGTGGTCTGGCTGACTGTTAGAGCTGCAGTCTAAAGGTGGTCTGACTGTCAGAGCTGCAGTCTAAAGGTGGTCTGACTGTTAGAGCTGCAGTCTAAAGGTGGTCTGACTGTTAGAGCTGCAGTCTAAAGGTGGTCTGACTGACTGTTAGAGCTGCAGTCTAAAGGTGGTCTGACTGTTAGAGCTGCAGTCTAAAGGTGGTCTGACTGACTGTTAGAGCTGCAGTCTAAAGGTGGTCTGACTGTTAGAGCTGCAGTCTAAAGGTGGTCTGACTGTTAGAGCTGCAGTCTAAAGGTGGTCTGACTGTTAGAGCTGCAGTCTAAAGGTGGTCTGGCTGACTGTTAGAGCTGCAGTCTAAAGGTGGTCTGACTGTCAGAGCTGCAGTCTAAAGGTGGTCTGACTGTTAGAGCTGCAGTCTAAAGGTGGTCTGGCTGACTGTTAGAGCTGCAGTCTAAAGGTGGTCTGACTGTCAGAGCTGCAGTCTAAAGGTGGTCTGACTGTTAGAGCTGCAGTCTAAAGGTGGTCTGACTGTTAGAGCTGCAGTCTAAAGGTGGTCTGACTGTTAGAGCTGCAGTCTAAAGGTGGTCTGACTGACTGTTAGAGCTGCAGTCTAAAGGTGGTCTCACTGTTAGAGCTGCAGTCTAAAGGTGGTCTGACTGTCAGAGCTGCAGTCTAAAGGTGGTCTGACTGTTAGAGCTGCAGTCTAAAGGTGGTCTGACTGTTAGAGCTGCAGTCTAAAGGTGGTCTGACTGTTAGAGCTGCAGTCTAAAGGTGGTCTGACTGTTAGAGCTGCAGTCTAAAGGTGGTCTGACTGTTAGAGCTGCAGTCTAAAGGTGGTCTGACTGTTAGAGCTGCAGTCTAAAGGTGGTCTGACTGTTAGAGCTGCAGTCTAAAGGTGGTCTGACTGTTAGAGCTGCAGTCTAAAGGTGGTCTGACTGACTGTTAGAGCTGCAGTCTAAAGGTGGTCTGACTGTTAGAGCTGCAGTCTAAAGGTGGTCTGACTGACTGTTAGAGCTGCAGTCTAAAGGTGGTCTCACTGTTAGAGCTGCAGTCTAAAGGTGGTCTGGCTGTTAGAGCTGCAGTCTAAAGGTGGTCTGGCTGACTGTTAGAGCTGCAGTCTAAAGGTGGTCTGACTGTCAGAGCTGCAGTCTAAAGGTGGTCTGACTGTTAGAGCTGCAGTCTAAAGGTGGTCTGACTGTTAGAGCTGCAGTCTAAAGGTGGTCTGACTGTTAGAGCTGCAGTCTAAAGGTGGTCTGACTGACTGTTAGAGCTGCAGTCTAAAGGTGGTCTCACTGTTAGAGCTGCAGTCTAAAGGTGGTCTGACTGTCAGAGCTGCAGTCTAAAGGTGGTCTGACTGTTAGAGCTGCAGTCTAAAGGTGGTCTGACTGTTAGAGCTGCAGTCTAAAGGTGGTCTGACTGTTAGAGCTGCAGTCTAAAGGTGGTCTGACTGTTAGAGCTGCAGTCTAAAGGTGGTCTGACTGTTAGAGCTGCAGTCTAAAGGTGGTCTGACTGTTAGAGCTGCAGTCTAAAGGTGGTCTGACTGTTAGAGCTGCAGTCTAAAGGTGGTCTGACTGACTGTTAGAGCTGCAGTCTAAAGGTGGTCTCACTGTTAGAGCTGCAGTCTAAAGGTGGTCTGGCTGTTAGAGCTGCAGTCTAAAGGTGGTCTGGCTGACTGTTAGAGCTGCAGTCTAAAGGTGGTCTGGCTGACTGTTAGAGCTGCAGTCTAAAGGTGGTCTGACTGTCAGAGCTGCAGTCTAAAGGTGGTCTGACTGTTAGAGCTGCAGTCTAAAGGTGGTCTGACTGTTAGAGCTGCAGTCTAAAGGTGGTCTGACTGACTGTTAGAGCTGCAGTCTAAAGGTGGTCTGACTGTTAGAGCTGCAGTCTAAAGGTGGTCTGACTGACTGTTAGAGCTGCAGTCTAAAGGTGGTCTGACTGTTAGAGCTGCAGTCTAAATGTGGTCTGACTGTTAGAGCTGCAGTCTAAAGGTGGTCTGACTGTTAGAGCTGCAGTCTAAAGGTGGTCTCACTGTTAGAGCTGCAGTCTAAAGGTGGTCTGGCTGACTGTTAGAGCTGCAGTCTAAAGGTGGTCTGACTGTCAGAGCTGCAGTCTAAAGGTGGTCTGACTGTTAGAGCTACAGTCTAAAGGTGGTCTGACTGTTAGAGCTGCAGTCTAAAGGTGGTCTGACTGTTAGAGCTGCAGTCTAAAGGTGGTCTGACTGACTGTTAGAGCTGCAGTCTAAAGGTGGTCTCACTGTTAGAGCTGCAGTCTAAAGGTGGTCTGACTGTCAGAGCTGCAGTCTAAAGGTGGTCTGACTGTTAGAGCTGCAGTCTAAAGGTGGTCTGACTGTTAGAGCTGCAGTCTAAAGGTGGTCTGACTGTTAGAGCTGCAGTCTAAAGGTGGTCTGACTGTTAGAGCTGCAGTCTAAAGGTGGTCTGACTGTTAGAGATGCAGTCTAAAGGTGGTCTGACTGTTAGAGCTGCAGTCTAAAGGTGGTCTGACTGTTAGAGCTGCAGTCTAAAGGTGGTCTGACTGTTAGAGCTGCAGTCTAAAGGTGGTCTGACTGTTAGAGCTGCAGTCTAAAGGTGGTCTGACTGTTAGAGCTGCAGTCTATGGGTGGTCTGACTGTTAGAGCTGCAGTCTAAAGGTGGTCTGACTGACTGTTAGAGCTGCAGTCTAAAGGTGGTCTGACTGTTAGAGCTGCAGTCTAAAGGTGGTCTGACTGTTAGAGCTGCAGTCTAAAGGTGGTCTGACTGTTAGAGCTGCAGTCTAAAGGTGGTCTGACTGTTAGAGCTGCAGTCTAAAGGTGGTCTGACTGTTAGAGCTGCAGTCTAAAGGTTGTCTGACTGACTGTTAGAGCTGCAGTCTAAAGGTGGTCTGACTGTTAGAGCTGCAGTCTAAAGGTGGTCTGACTGACTGTTAGAGCTGCAGTCTAAAGGTGGTCTCACTGTTAGAGCTGCAGTCTAAAGGTGGTCTGGCTGTTAGAGCTGCAGTCTAAAGGTGGTCTGGCTGACTGTTAGAGCTGCAGTCTAAAGGTGGTCTGACTGTCAGAGCTGCAGTCTAAAGGTGGTCTGACTGTTAGAGCTGCAGTCTAAAGGTGGTCTGACTGTTAGAGCTGCAGTCTAAAGGTGGTCTGACTGTTAGAGCTGCAGTCTAAAGGTGGTCTGACTGACTGTTAGAGCTGCAGTCTAAAGGTGGTCTGACTGTTAGAGCTGCAGTCTAAAGGTGGTCTGACTGTTAGAGCTGCAGTCTAAAGGTGGTCTGACTGTTAGAGATGCAGTCTAAAGGTGGTCTGACTGTTAGAGCTGCAGTCTAAAGGTGGTCTGACTGTTAGAGCTGCAGTCTAAAGGTGGTCTGACTGTTAGAGCTGCAGTCTAAAGGTGGTCTGACTGTTAGAGCTGCAGTCTAAAGGTGGTCTGACTGTTAGAGCTGCAGTCTAAAGGTGGTCTGACTGACTGTTAGAGCTGCAGTCTAAAGGTGGTCTCACTGTTAGAGCTGCAGTCTAAAGGTGGTCTGGCTGTTAGAGCTGCAGTCTAAAGGTGGTCTGGCTGACTGTTAGAGCTGCAGTCTAAAGGTGGTCTGGCTGACTGTTAGAGCTGCAGTCTAAAGGTGGTCTGACTGTCAGAGCTGCAGTCTAAAGGTGGTCTGACTGTTAGAGCTGCAGTCTAAAGGTGGTCTGACTGTTAGAGCTGCAGTCTAAAGGTGGTCTGACTGACTGTTAGAGCTGCAGTCTAAAGGTGGTCTGACTGTTAGAGCTGCAGTCTAAAGGTGGTCTGACTGACTGTTAGAGCTGCAGTCTAAAGGTGGTCTGACTGTTAGAGCTGCAGTCTAAAGGTGGTCTGACTGTTAGAGCTGCAGTCTAAAGGTGGTCTGACTGTTAGAGCTGCAGTCTAAAGGTGGTCTGGCTGACTGTTAGAGCTGCAGTCTAAAGGTGG
Source organism: Oncorhynchus clarkii lewisi (assembly GCF_045791955.1). Taxonomy (NCBI): domain Eukaryota; kingdom Metazoa; phylum Chordata; class Actinopteri; order Salmoniformes; family Salmonidae; genus Oncorhynchus; species Oncorhynchus clarkii. The sequence goes on along the minus strand of NC_092166.1, from coordinate 1,868,160 downwards.
TCTGACTGTCAGAGCTGCAGTCTAAAGGTGGTCTGACTGTTAGAGCTGCAGTCTAAAGGTGGTCTGGCTGACTGTTAGAGCTGCAGTCTAAAGGTGGTCTGACTGTCAGAGCTGCAGTCTAAAGGTGGTCTGACTGTTAGAGCTGCAGTCTAAAGGTGGTCTGACTGTTAGAGCTGCAGTCTAAAGGTGGTCTGACTGTTAGAGCTGCAGTCTAAAGGTGGTCTGACTGACTGTTAGAGCTGCAGTCTAAAGGTGGTCTCACTGTTAGAGCTGCAGTCTAAAGGTGGTCTCACTGTTAGAGCTGCAGTCTAAAGGTGGTCTGACTGTCAGAGCTGCAGTCTAAAGGTGGTCTGACTGTTAGAGCTGCAGTCTAAAGGTGGTCTGACTGTTAGAGCTGCAGTCTAAAGGTGGTCTGACTGTTAGAGCTGCAGTCTAAAGGTGGTCTGACTGTTAGAGCTGCAGTCTAAAGGTGGTCTGACTGTTAGAGATGCAGTCTAAAGGTGGTCTGACTGTTAGAGCTGCAGTCTAAAGGTGGTCTGACTGTTAGAGCTGCAGTCTAAAGGTGGTCTGACTGTTAGAGCTGCAGTCTAAAGGTGGTCTGACTGTTAGAGCTGCAGTCTAAAGGTGGTCTGACTGTTAGAGCTGCAGTCTATGGGTGGTCTGACTGTTAGAGCTGCAGTCTAAAGGTGGTCTGACTGACTGTTAGAGCTGCAGTCTAAAGGTGGTCTGACTGTTAGAGCTGCAGTCTAAAGGTGGTCTGACTGTTAGAGCTGCAGTCTAAAGGTGGTCTGACTGTTAGAGCTGCAGTCTAAAGGTGGTCTGACTGTTAGAGCTGCAGTCTAAAGGTGGTCTGACTGTTAGAGCTGCAGTCTAAAGGTGGTCTGACTGACTGTTAGAGCTGCAGTCTAAAGGTGGTCTGACTGTTAGAGCTGCAGTCTAAAGGTGGTCTGACTGACTGTTAGAGCTGCAGTCTAAAGGTGGTCTCACTGTTAGAGCTGCAGTCTAAAGGTGGTCTGGCTGTTAGAGCTGCAGTCTAAAGGTGGTCTGGCTGACTGTTAGAGCTGCAGTCTAAAGGTGGTCTGACTGTCAGAGCTGCAGTCTAAAGGTGGTCTGACTGTTAGAGCTGCAGTCTAAAGGTGGTCTGACTGTTAGAGCTGCAGTCTAAAGGTGGTCTGACTGTTAGAGCTGCAGTCTAAAGGTGGTCTGACTGACTGTTAGAGCTGCAGTCTAAAGGTGGTCTGACTGTTAGAGCTGCAGTCTAAAGGTGGTCTGACTGTTAGAGCTGCAGTCTAAAGGTGGTCTGACTGTTAGAGATGCAGTCTAAAGGTGGTCTGACTGTTAGAGCTGCAGTCTAAAGGTGGTCTGACTGTTAGAGCTGCAGTCTAAAGGTGGTCTGACTGTTAGAGCTGCAGTCTAAAGGTGGTCTGACTGTTAGAGCTGCAGTCTAAAGGTGGTCTGACTGTTAGAGCTGCAGTCTAAAGGTGGTCTGACTGACTGTTAGAGCTGCAGTCTAAAGGTGGTCTCACTGTTAGAGCTGCAGTCTAAAGGTGGTCTGGCTGTTAGAGCTGCAGTCTAAAGGTGGTCTGGCTGACTGTTAGAGCTGCAGTCTAAAGGTGGTCTGGCTGACTGTTAGAGCTGCAGTCTAAAGGTGGTCTGACTGTCAGAGCTGCAGTCTAAAGGTGGTCTGACTGTTAGAGCTGCAGTCTAAAGGTGGTCTGACTGTTAGAGCTGCAGTCTAAAGGTGGTCTGACTGACTGTTAGAGCTGCAGTCTAAAGGTGGTCTGACTGTTAGAGCTGCAGTCTAAAGGTGGTCTGACTGACTGTTAGAGCTGCAGTCTAAAGGTGGTCTGACTGTTAGAGCTGCAGTCTAAAGGTGGTCTGACTGTTAGAGCTGCAGTCTAAAGGTGGTCTGACTGTTAGAGCTGCAGTCTAAAGGTGGTCTGGCTGACTGTTAGAGCTGCAGTCTAAAGGTGGTCTGACTGTCAGAGCTGCAGTCTAAAGGTGGTCTGACTGTTAGAGCTGCAGTCTAAAGGTGGTCTGGCTGACTGTTAGAGCTGCAGTCTAAAGGTGGTCTGACTGTCAGAGCTGCAGTCTAAAGGTGGTCTGACTGTTAGAGCTGCAGTCTAAAGGTGGTCTGACTGTTAGAGCTGCAGTCTAAAGGTGGTCTGACTGTTAGAGCTGCAGTCTAAAGGTGGTCTGACTGACTGTTAGAGCTGCAGTCTAAAGGTGGTCTCACTGTTAGAGCTGCAGTCTAAAGGTGGTCTGACTGTCAGAGCTGCAGTCTAAAGGTGGTCTGACTGTTAGAGCTGCAGTCTAAAGGTGGTCTGACTGTTAGAGCTGCAGTCTAAAGGTGGTCTGACTGTTAGAGCTGCAGTCTAAAGGTGGTCTGACTGTTAGAGCTGCAGTCTAAAGGTGGTCTCACTGTTAGAGCTGCAGTCTAAAGGTGGTCTGGCTGGTAGAGCTGCAGTCTAAAGGTGGTCTGGCTGACTGTTAGAGCTGCAGTCTAAAGGTGGTCTCACTGTTAGAGCTGCAGTCTAAAGGTGGTCTGGCTGTTAGAGCTGCAGTCTAAAGGTGGTCTGGCTGACTGTTAGAGCTGCAGTCTAAAGGTGGTCTGACTGTCAGAGCTGCAGTCTAAAGGTGGTCTGACTGTTAGAGCTACAGTCTAAAGGTGGTCTGACTGTTAGAGCTGCAGTCTAAAGGTGGTCTGACTGTTAGAGCTGCAGTCTAAAGGTGGTCTGACTGACTGTTAGAGCTGCAGTCTAAAGGTGGTCTCACTGTTAGAGCTGCAGTCTAAAGGTGGTCTGACTGTCAGAGCTGCAGTCTAAAGGTGGTCTGACTGTTAGAGCTGCAGTCTAAAGGTGGTCTGACTGTTAGAGCTGCAGTCTAAAGGTGGTCTGACTGTTAGAGCTGCAGTCTAAAGGTGGTCTGACTGTTAGAGCTGCAGTCTAAAGGTGGTCTGACTGTTAGAGATGCAGTCTAAAGGTGGTCTGACTGTTAGAGCTGCAGTCTAAAGGTGGTCTGACTGTTAGAGCTGCAGTCTAAAGGTGGTCTGACTGTTAGAGCTGCAGTCTAAAGGTGGTCTGACTGTTAGAGCTGCAGTCTAAAGGTGGTCTGACTGTTAGAGCTGCAGTCTATGGGTGGTCTGACTGTTAGAGCTGCAGTCTAAAGGTGGTCTGACTGACTGTTAGAGCTGCAGTCTAAAGGTGGTCTGACTGTTAGAGCTGCAGTCTAAAGGTGGTCTGACTGTTAGAGCTGCAGTCTAAAGGTGGTCTGACTGTTAGAGCTGCAGTCTAAAGGTGGTCTGACTGTTAGAGCTGCAGTCTAAAGGTGGTCTGACTGTTAGAGCTGCAGTCTAAAGGTGGTCTGACTGACTGTTAGAGCTGCAGTCTAAAGGTGGTCTGACTGTTAGAGCTGCAGTCTAAAGGTGGTCTGACTGACTGTTAGAGCTGCAGTCTAAAGGTGGTCTCACTGTTAGAGCTGCAGTCTAAAGGTGGTCTGGCTGTTAGAGCTGCAGTCTAAAGGTGGTCTGGCTGACTGTTAGAGCTGCAGTCTAAAGGTGGTCTGACTGTCAGAGCTGCAGTCTAAAGGTGGTCTGACTGTTAGAGCTGCAGTCTAAAGGTGGTCTGACTGTTAGAGCTGCAGTCTAAAGGTGGTCTGACTGTTAGAGCTGCAGTCTAAAGGTGGTCTGACTGACTGTTAGAGCTGCAGTCTAAAGGTGGTCTGACTGTTAGAGCTGCAGTCTAAAGGTGGTCTGACTGTTAGAGCTGCAGTCTAAAGGTGGTCTGACTGTTAGAGATGCAGTCTAAAGGTGGTCTGACTGTTAGAGCTGCAGTCTAAAGGTGGTCTGACTGTTAGAGCTGCAGTCTAAAGGTGGTCTGACTGTTAGAGCTGCAGTCTAAAGGTGGTCTGACTGTTAGAGCTGCAGTCTAAAGGTGGTCTGACTGTTAGAGCTGCAGTCTAAAGGTGGTCTGACTGACTGTTAGAGCTGCAGTCTAAAGGTGGTCTCACTGTTAGAGCTGCAGTCTAAAGGTGGTCTGGCTGTTAGAGCTGCAGTATAAAGGTGGTCTGGCTGACTGTTAGAGCTGCAGTCTAAAGGTGGTCTGGCTGACTGTTAGAGCTGCAGTCTAAAGGTGGTCTGACTGTCAGAGCTGCAGTCTAAAGGTGGTCTGACTGTTAGAGCTGCAGTCTAAAGGTGGTCTGACTGTTAGAGCTGCAGTCTAAAGGTGGTCTGACTGACTGTTAGAGCTGCAGTCTAAAGGTGGTCTGACTGTTAGAGCTGCAGTCTAAAGGTGGTCTGACTGACTGTTAGAGCTGCAGTCTAAAGGTGGTCTGACTGTTAGAGCTGCAGTCTAAAGGTGGTCTGACTGTTAGAGCTGCAGTCTAAAGGTGGTCTGACTGTTAGAGCTGCAGTCTAAAGGTGGTCTGGCTGACTGTTAGAGCTGCAGTCTAAAGGTGGTCTGACTGTCAGAGCTGCAGTCTAAAGGTGGTCTGACTGTTAGAGCTGCAGTCTAAAGGTGGTCTGGCTGACTGTTAGAGCTGCAGTCTAAAGGTGGTCTGACTGTCAGAGCTGCAGTCTAAAGGTGGTCTGACTGTTAGAGCTGCAGTCTAAAGGTGGTCTGACTGTTAGAGCTGCAGTCTAAAGGTGGTCTGACTGTTAGAGCTGCAGTCTAAAGGTGGTCTGACTGACTGTTAGAGCTGCAGTCTAAAGGTGGTCTCACTGTTAGAGCTGCAGTCTAAAGGTGGTCTGACTGTCAGAGCTGCAGTCTAAAGGTGGTCTGACTGTTAGAGCTGCAGTCTAAAGGTGGTCTGACTGTTAGAGCTGCAGTCTAAAGGTGGTCTGACTGTTAGAGCTGCAGTCTAAAGGTGGTCTGACTGTTAGAGCTGCAGTCTAAAGGTGGTCTGACTGTTAGAGATGCAGTCTAAAGGTGGTCTGACTGTTAGAGCTGCAGTCTAAAGGTGGTCTGACTGTTAGAGCTGCAGTCTAAAGGTGGTCTGACTGTTAGAGCTGCAGTCTAAAGGTGGTCTGACTGTTAGAGCTGCAGTCTAAAGGTGGTCTGACTGTTAGAGCTGCAGTCTAAAGGTGGTCTGACTGACTGTTAGAGCTGCAGTCTAAAGGTGGTCTCACTGTTAGAGCTGCAGTCTAAAGGTGGTCTGGCTGGTAGAGCTGCAGTCTAAAGGTGGTCTGGCTGACTGTTAGAGCTGCAGTCTAAAGGTGGTCTGGCTGACTGTTAGAGCTGCAGTCTAAAGGTGGTCTGACTGTCAGAGCTGCAGTCTAAAGGTGGTCTGACTGTTAGAGCTGCAGTCTAAAGGTGGTCTGACTGTTAAAGCTGCAGTCTAAAGGTGGTCTGACTGTTAGAGCTGCAGTCTAAAGGTGGTCTGACTGACTGTTAGAGCTGCAGTCTAAAGGTGGTCTGACTGTTAGAGCTGCAGTCTAAAGGTTGTCTGACTGTTAGAGCTGCAGTCTAAAGGTGGTCTGACTGTTAGAGCTGCAGTCTAAAGGTGGTCTGACTGTTAGAGCTGCAGTCTAAAGGTGGTCTGACTGTTAGAGCTGCAGTCTAAAGGTGGTCTGACTGACTGTTAGAGCTGCAGTCTAAAGGTGGTCTCACTGTTAGAGCTGCAGTCTAAAGGTGGTCTGGCTGTTAGAGCTGCAGTCTAAAGGTGGTCTGGCTGACTGTCAGAGCTGCAGTCTAAAGGTGGTCTGGCTGTTAGAGCTGCAGTCTAAAGGTGGTCTGGCTGTTAGAGCTGCAGTCTAAAGGTGGTCTGGCTGTTAGAGCTGCAGTCTAAAGGTGGTCTGGCTGACTGTTAGAGCTGCAGTCTAAAGGTGGTCTGGCTGACTGTTAGAGCTGCAGTCTAAAGGTGGTCTGACTGACTGTTAGAGCTGCAGTCTAAAGGTGGTCTCACTGTTAGAGCTGCAGTCTAAAGGTGGTCTGGCTGTTAGAGCTGCAGTCTAAAGGTGGTCTGGCTGTTAGAGCTGCAGTCTAAAGGTGGTCTGGCTGACTGTTAGAGCTGCAGTCTAAAGGTGGTCTGGCTGACTGTTAGAGCTGCAGTCTAAAGGTGTCTGACTGTTAGAGCTGCAGTCTAAAGGTGGTCTGTCTGTTAGAGCTGCAGTCTAAAGGTGGTCTGACTGTTAGAGCTGCAGTCTAAAGGTGGTCTGGCCGTTAGAGCTGCAGTCTGAAGGTGGTCTGACTGACTGTTAGAGCTGCAGTCTAAAGGTGGTCTGACTGACTGTTAGAGCTGCAGTCTAAAGGTGGTCTGACTGTTAGAGCTGCAGTAGAAAGGTGGTCTGACTGTTAGAGCTGCAGTCTAAAGGTGGTCTGGCTGTTAGAGCTGCAGTCTAAAGGTGGTCTGTCTGTTAGAGCTGCAGTCTAAAGGTGGTCTGGCGGTTAGAGCTGCAGTCTGAAGGTGGTCTGGCGGTTAGAGCTGCAGTCTGAAGGTGGTCTGACTGACTGTTAGAGCTGCAGTCTAAAGGTGGTCTGGCGGTTAGAGCTGCAGTCTGAAGGTGGTCTGACTGACTGTTAGAGCTGCAGTCTAAAGGTGGTCTGACTGACTGTTAGAGCTGCAGTAGAAAGGTGGTCTGACTGTTAGAGCTGCAGTCTAAAGGTGGTCTGGCTGTTAGAGCTGCAGTCTAAAGGTGGTCTGTCTGTTAGAGCTGCAGTCTAAAGGTGGTCTGACTGTTAGAGCTGCAGTCTAAAGGTGGTCTGGCGGTTAGAGCTGCAGTCTGAAGGTGGTCTGACTGACTGTTAGCGCTGCAGTCTAAAGGTGGTCTGGCGGTTAGAGCTGCAGTCTGAAGGTGGTCTGACTGACTGTTTGTTGTAACTTTAATGTGTTACAGAGTTAATGTTTAAGTTTATTCTTTGAGCTGTATCTAAAGATATTTCTTTAGATTTATTTGCATATGTAATTGTATTGGGTTGTGTTGAATTACGCTTTTTGACTGCAAGTCCCAGAATGCCTTGCGAGAGGAATGAGTGATAACGCGCCAATAATGTGCAGGTGCGGATGATTGTGACTGACTTTCCAACAGCATCTTACCTGCATTGCTCTGTACCAAAACAATTGTTGTTAAATGTAACGTAAACAAGTATTCTTACTAAAATAAGCTTTCGTATCAAACCCGACGTCCCGAGTCATTACTAAGAATTTAGTTAATCTAAAAGTTGGTGCCGAAACCCGGGAGATGAGCTGCGACGAAGAAGTGGCTGAAATGGCTGAGGAGGAACGTCGGCATGAAGCAGAAAGAATGAGACGAAAGCGGGGTATCATTCGAGGCGCAACAACGCGGATTTTGAATCAGATTGACGTGGAAATATCCCAGTCAAATCCGGATACCGATCACTTGAGTACATTGTTGGAATTGCTATCCGCTAAGGAGGATAGTTTGTTTGAGCTCGATCGTGGAATTGAACAGTTAACGCCATTGGACGGATTGGAGGCAGAGATTGCATGCACGGAGGATTACAAAGAACGCATTATCATGCTGAAGAGCCGTGCACAAAGAGTGATAACGAAGAAACAGGACGTCAATTCACTACCAGCCCGGGTGAGTGACGCTAACTCAAACATATCACAGAGACAATCAGTAAGGCTACCGAAGTTGATTATTGAGAAATTCTATGGAGATGTCAGTATGTGGCAGGAGTTTTGGAGCCAATATGAGACTGCTATTCACAACAATGATTCCCTGTGTAAAAAAGAGAAGTTTACCTATCTGAAAACATATCTCACTGGACCAGCTGCAAAGGCAGTAGCAGGACTGATGTTAACAGACAGTAACTATGATAATGCAATCACTCTACTCAAGAGCAGATTTGGAAGGAAAGATCTTGTGATTAGTGCTCATATGTCAAAGCTGCTGAATCTCACACCTGTGAAGAAATCCTCTGATCTAAATGCATTGAGGCAGCTATATGATGAATGTGAAATTCAGATTAGGAGCCTGGAATCACTGGGTGTAATGTCAGAAACCTATGGAAGCCTACTATTCCCAATCTTACTGCAGATGATTCCAGAGGACATAGCTCTTGACTATAGTCGTCAGAGGGGAGTAGATGATGAATGGAAAGTGTCTGAGATTATCAGTTTCCTACAGAAAGAGGTTCAGAGCAGGGAGAGAGCGCTACAAATGACAAGATCATACAACCAACAGAAAGAGAGCAAACCATGGAACAAGTCATGCTTCTCCAATGAAATGAAAACAAAAAGACCCAACATGCCCTCTGCTGCAGCACTGCATACAACCAGCCAGAAGGAACAACAAACGTGTCTATTTTGTGACAGTGCAGATCACAAATCAGAAAACTGCACTGACTACAATATTGCTACACGCAAAGAGAAACTAAAGAACATGGGAAGATGCTTTGTATGTTTAGGACAGAGACACATAGCAAAATTCTGTAAAGTCAAAGATGTGTCATGTGCAACATGTGGAAGCAGACATCACATTGCGGTTTGTACCAGTAAGAGGAGGGAGGTGCAACCCCCTACTGTTTCTGTAGATGCTGTTGTTTCCTCAGTTATTCCCCATTCAGTGAAGATGAAACCAGATGGACAGAACACTGTGTTGCTACAAACGGCAAAGGCATGGGTAGAAGGCCCATCGGGCAGGAAGATAGCTCGTTGCTTACTAGATGGAGGCAGTCAGAGAAGCTTCATACATGAAAACCTTGTGAAGGGCTTGAAGCTACCAGTAATCAGACAAGAGGCACTCACTCTTCACACGTTTGGCTCCTCTGCCCCAGCAACATCCCAACGCAACACAGTGAAAGTAATCTTGGAGAATGTCTGGGACAAACAGCAGAGAATAGAGATAGAGGCAATTGAAACCCCACAAGTGTGCACAGCTGTGATGAAGGTTCCTGGTGAACGGATTCAGTATGAGCTCAGTAAAAGGGGACTGCAGCTCGCAGACTTTCCAGGAGATGACAATGATCCTGAACTCTCTGTCCTGATAGGAGCAGACTACTACTGGCAGATAGTATCAGGCAGAGTGGAGCGACTGACGGAGACGCTAGTTGCTTTAGAGAGCACCTTTGGATGGTCGGTGCAGGGACCCGTGTCCATGTCAAGTGTCGCCGAGGCAACTTGCATGTTCATCCCACTTGATGAAGACACACTAGTCTCCAAGCAATTGCATGCATTCTGGGAGCTTGAGTCTCTGGGTATTCTAAGAGAGAAAACACAGAACCCAGAGGAAACCGAGGCTCTACAAAGGTTTGAGGAAACAACCACCTTCAAAGATGGGCGATACCATGTGGAGTTGCCATGGAAACGAGAAATGCCAGAACTCCAAGACAACTATAGAATCGCCAAGAAACGGTTTGAATGTCTGAAGAAAAGGCTGAAGAAGGATGTGACGTTGTACAGCAGATACAATGAAGTAGTAGAAGACTACTTACAACAAGATATGGCAGAGGACGTGCCCAAGGACAACGCATCAAGTGCAGACAACGTAAAATACTACTTACCTCACCATGCAGTACTCCGAGAAGATAAGGTGACAACAAAACTGAGAGTGGTGTTTGATGCCTCGTCCGATGAAGATGGCTGTCCATCTCTCAATGACTGTCTACTCACAGGACCGAACCTGAATCCGGATCTGCTCAGCGTTCTGATAAAGTTCAGACTACATGAGATCGCATTCATGGCAGACATCAAGAAAGCTTTCCTGCAGATATCCCTAGCAGAGAGAGACAGAGACGCCGTGAGATTTCTATGGCTCACTGGCCCACCAAGAGGAGAAAATGAAGAGGAGCTGCGTGTGCTGAGGATGAAAAGAGTGGTATTTGGAGCTTCCCCAAGTCCGTTTTTGCTGGCAGCTACAATCAGGAAGCACCTGAAACAATATGAAACAGAACAACCAGAAGTTGTAGAGATACTGAGAGAGTCACTCTACGTAGATGACTTCATTGCAAGTTCATGCAATATTGAAGAGGCTTACCTTGTGACAACAACTGCAAAGCGAATGCTGTCGAATGCAGGCATGGACCTCTGCAAGTGGATGACCAATTCTCCTGAATTGAAAACAAAATGGGAGGAAAGTACGACAACTGACCACCCGTTGACGTTACAAACACAAGGATTAGTGCTGAAGGTTTTAGGTTTAGTATGGAGGCCGGAAACGGATGACTTCGTGTTTGGCCTCAGGCTGTTACTGAGCATTCTAAGGCAAAAGGAGAACACAAAGAGAAGTGTTCTGCAGTCGTCTGCACGTATCTTCGACCCTCTTGGTTTCTTAACTCCCTTCACCATCAGGATCAAGTGCATGTTCCAGGAAATGTGGGAGAGGGGACTCAGCTGGGACGAAGAATTACCACCTGATCTGACACGAGAATGGCAACAGTGGTGTTCAGAACTACCCCAGTTACACCAGCTCATCATACCAAGGTGGTACAGAACAGACATGCGGCCACAGAATAACCACACCCTGAAACTACACGTGTTCTGTGATGCAAGTGAAAGGGCTTACAGTGCAGTAGCTTACTTGCAAGGTGAGTCACAAGACAGGGAAACAACAAGTCTAGTCGCATCCAAGTCCAGGGTAGCCCCACTTAAGAAAATGACGCTGCCACGCCTGGAGCTCATGGGAGCTGTGATTGGAGCGAGACTAGCAAACAACTTGATGACCACACTGAAAATGGAAGAAAAACAGATTAACATGTGGACAGACTCGATGATCGTGCTGCATTGGATTTGCAGCTCAGCTCAGAAATGGAAACAGTTTGTTGCGAACAGAGTGACGGAGATCCAGTCCTTGACCAATCCAGAGTCATGGTCACATATTGAAGGGAAAACGAATCCAGCTGACCTCCCTACAAGAGGACAAACTGTTAGAAACTTGACACAGAGCGAGCTATGGTGGAATGGACCCAGAATTCTGACATCACCCAATCAGTCCGAAGAGACTGATGATAACAAGGTTCCGGATGAGGTGAATATAGAACTCAAGTCCAGTTGCCAGGCTACTGTACAACTCGCAGCAAACAGCACAGACAGCACTGAACCTGTGTTGGAGCTTGAAAGGTACAGCAAACTGAAAAGAGTGTTCAGAGTCACCGCCTGGATAAAGAGATTCATAGCCAATGCTCGTACAACCATAAAGATGCAAGGTGAACTGACTGCTGACGAACTGTTCGATGCAGAAAAGTACTGGATTAAGGTAACACAACAACAGAGTTTCGGACAGGAGATCAAACTACTGAAGGCAGGAAAAAGCCTAAACAATGACTGTAAAATCAGAGAACTGAAACCTTTCCTGGACGAACACGAACTACTCAGTGTAGGAGGAAGACTGCAACAGTCCAACTTCACATTCAGAGAGCAGCACCCATGGGTTCTGCCCAATAAGTACAGATACTCAGAAATGCTGATACAGTACCAACATGAGAAGGTGATGCATTCTGGAGCAAGTGACACTCAGCACCCAACGTTACACAAGCGGGAAATGACACGCAGATGGAAGTACAGGCAGAGACTTGTGACCAGTTTCTGGAACAGTTGGCGAAGGGACTACTTGCTGGATCTAAAGTCAGCACACCGCTGTGACACACCACAGCCCACCCCACTGAAAGCGGGTGACGTTGTACTCATTGGAGAAGATAACCTACCCAGACAAACCTGGAAACTAGGAAAGATTGAGGAACTGTTTCCAGGCCGAGATGGCTTAGTTAGATCATGTTCAGTTCGTACTGCTTCAGGGACTTTGTTGAGGAGACCTATTCAGTTGATATACTGCCTAGAGATCTAGATGAACACAATTGTTCATCGGGGGGGGAGGATGTTGTAACTTTAATGTGTTACAGAGTTAATGTTTAAGTTTATTCTTTGAGCTGTATCTAAAGATATTTCTTTAGATTTATTTGCATATGTAATTGTATTGGGTTGTGTTGAATTACGCTTTTTGACTGCAAGTCCCAGAATGCCTTGCGAGAGGAATGAGTGATAACGCGCCAATAATGTGCAGGTGCGGATGATTGTGACTGACTTTCCAACAGCATCTTACCTGCATTGCTCTGTACCAAAACAATTGTTGTTAAATGTAACGTAAACAAGTATTCTTACTAAAATAAGCTTTCGTATCAAACCCGACGTCCCGAGTCATTACTAAGAATTTAGTTAATCTAAAACTGTTAGAGCTGCAGTCTAAAGGTGGTCTGACTGACTGTTAGAGCTGCAGTCTAAAGGTGGTCTGACTGTTAGAGCTGCAGTAGAAAGGTGGTCTGACTGTTAGAGCTGCAGTCTAAAGGTGGTCTGGCTGTTAGAGCTGCAGTCTAAAGGTGGTCTGGCTGTTAGAGCTGCAGTCTAAAGGTGGTCTGGGGGTTAGAGCTGCAGTCTGAAGGTGGTCTGACTGTTAGAGCTGCAGTCTAAAGGTGGTCTGGCTGTTAGAGCTGCAGTCTAAAGGTGGTCTGGCTGTTAGAGCTGCAGTCTAAAGGTGGTCTGGCTGACTGTTAGAGCTGCAGTCTAAAGGTGGTCTGGCTGACTGTTAGAGCTGCAGTCTAAAGGTGGTCTGACTGTTAGAGCTGCAGTCTAAAGGTGGTCTGACTGACTGTTAGAGCTGCAGTCTAAAGGTGGTCTGACTGACTGTTAGAGCTGCAGTCTAAAGGTGGTCTGTCTGTTAGAGCTGCAGTCTAAAGGTGGTCTGACTGTTAGAGCTGCAGTCTAAAGGTGGTCTGGCGGTTAGAGCTGCAGTCTGAAGGTGGTCTGACTGACTGTTAGAGCTGCAGTCTAAAGGTGGTCTGACTGTTAGAGCTGCAGTCTAAAGGTGGTCTGACTGTTAGAGCTGCAGTCTAAAGGTGGTCTGACTGTTAGAGCTGCAGTAGTAAGGTGGTCTGACTGTTAGAGCTGCAGTCTAAAGGTGGTCTGGCTGTTAGAGCTGCAGTCTAAAGGTGGTCTGGCTGTTAGAGCTGCAGTCTAAAGGTGGTCTGGCGGTTAGAGCTGCAGTCTGAAGGTGGTCTGACTGACTCTTAGAGCTGCAGTCTAAAGGTGGTCTGACTGACTGTTAGAGCTGCAGTCTAAAGGTGGTCTGACTGTTAGAGCTGTAGTCTAAAGGTGGTCTGACTGTTAGAGCTGCAGTAGAAAGGTGGTCTGACTGTTAGAGCTGCAGACTAAAGGTGGTCTGGCTGTTAGAGCTGCAGTCTGAAGGTGGTCTGACTGACTGTTAGAGCTGCAGTCTAAAGGTGGTCTGTCTGTTAGAGCTGCAGTCTAACGGTGGTCTGACTGTTAGAGCTGCAGTCTAAAGGTGGTCTGACTGACTGTCAGAGCTGCAGTCTAAAGGTGGTCTGACTGTTAGAACTGCAGTCTAAAGGTGGTCTGACTGTTAGAGCTGCAGTCTAAAGGTGGACTGACTGTTAGAGCTGCAGTGATCTTTCTGATGTATAGCTCCATGTTATTTTCGTTTCACTGCTACAGTTGCAGATCCTCATTCTTTCCACTGAAACTGTTGGTCCAGTTCTTACCCATTCTGGTGACTAAACGGTGTTTGTAAATGTGTATTTATGTGTGTGTCCCTTTGCCTTGTTACTGATGTTGTCCCAGATCAAGGTCTTTTCACCTGGTGTAAGAATGGACTCCTAACTCAGCAAAAAAAACTAAACGTCCTCTCACTGTCAACTGCGTTTATTTTCAGCAAACTTAACATGTGTAAGTATTTTTATGAACATACGATTCAACCACTGAGAGATAAACTGAACAAGTTCCACAGACATGTGACTAACAGAAATGGAGTAATGTGTCTCTGAACAAAGGGGGGTCAAAATCAAAAGTAACAGTCAGTATCTGGTGTGGCCACCAGCTGCATTAAGCACTGAAGTGCATCTCCTCATGGACTGCACCAGATTTGCCAGTTCTTGCTGTGAGATGTTACCCCACTCTTCCACCAAGGCACCTGCTAGTTCCCGGACATTTCTGGGGGGAATGGCCCTAGCCCTCACCCTCCGATCCAACAGGTCCCAGACGTGCTCAATGGGATTGAGATCCGGGCTCTTCGCTGGCCATGGCAGAACACTGACATTCTTGTCTTGCAGGAAATCACGCACAGAACGAGCAGTATGGGTGGTGGCATTGTCATGCTGGAGGGTCATGTCAGGATGAGCCTGCAGGAAGGGAACCACATGAGGGAGGAGGATGTCTTCCCTGTAACGCACAGCGTTGAGATTGCCTGCAATGACAACAATCTCAGTCCGATGATGCTGTGACACACCGCCCCAGACCATGACAGACCCTCCACCTCCAAATCGATCCCGCTCCAGAGTACAGGCCTCAGTGTAACGCTCATTCCTTCGACTATAAATGCGAATCCGACAATCACCCCTGGTGAGACAAAACCACGACTCGTCAGTGAAGAGCACTTTTTGTCAGTCCTGTCTGGTCCAGTGACGGTGGGTTTGTGTCCATAGGCAACATTGTTGTCGTTGATGTCTGGTGAGGACCTGCCTTACAACAGGCCTACAAGCCCTCAGTCCAGCCTCTCTCAGCCTATTGCGGACAGTCTGAGCACTGATGGAGGGATTGTGCGTTCCTGGTGTAACTCGGGCAGTTGTTGCGAGGACGATCAGCTGTTTGTCCTGTCTCCCTGTAGTGCTGTCTTAGGTGTCTCACAGTACAGGCATTGCAGTTTATTGCCCTGGCCACATCTGCAGTCCTCATGCCTCCTAGCAGCATGCCTAAGGCACGTTTACGCAGATGAGCAGGGACCCTGGGCATCTTTTTTTTTGTTTTTCAGAGTCAGTAGAAAGGCCTCTTTAGTGTCCTAAGTTTTCATAACTGTGACCTTAATTGCCTTCCGTCTGTAAGCTGTGTCTTAACGACAGTTCATTAATTGTTTATGGTTCATTGACCAAGCATGGGAACTAGTGTTTAAACCCTTTACAATGAAGATCTGTGAAGTTATTTGGATTTTTATGAATTATCTTTGAAAGACAGGGTTCTGAAAAAGATCAGTTTTATTTTTTATTTTTTTTATTTTAGCTGGTTCTTCACCTGCAGAAGAAATTGTCATTATTTTGTCCCCAAAATATTTTTTCTTAACAACCTATCTAGCCAAACCCTACCATCTTGTTTTCTTTAAATCAGTTCAGTTTTACTCACCGTCTGTGTCTCTCTCCATCTCTAGAGGGCGTCCCCCAGGTATTCTACTTCGGGCCCTGTGGGAAGTATAATGCCATGGTTCTGGAGCTGCTGGGACCCAGTCTGGAAGACCTGTTTGATTTGTGTGACAGAACCTTCTCCCTCAAGACCGTCCTCATGATCGCCATTCAGCTGGTAGGAACACTCTCTCACTTCCTCTCTCTCTCACTTCCTCTCTCACTTCCTCTGTCTCGCTCGCTCGCTCTCTCTCTCTCGCTCGCTCTCTCGCGCGCTCTCTTCTTACGGCTGAAAGTACCTTGAGTGTGTCTGAGGTGCACCCGTGACCAGCTCGGAAACCGTATTGAACATCGGAGAAGGTACAGTGGGATCTGTTTGTTAAAACTTCTTAGGGCTGCAATCCCGTCAACGGGATCGATATGACAACAGCAAGTGAAAGTGCAGGGAGCCAAATTCAAAACAACCGAAATCTCACAATTAAAATTCCTCAAACATACAAGTATCTTATACCATTTTAAAGGTAATCTTGTTGGTCAACCCACCACAGTGTCCGATTTCAAATAGGCTTTACAGCGAAAGCACCACGAACGATTGTTAGGTCAGAGCCAAGTCACAGAAAAACACAACCATTTTTCCAGCCAAAGAGTGGAGTCACAAAAATCAGAAATAGAGAGAGAATTAATCATTAACCTTTGATCTTCATCAGATGACACTCATAGAACTTCATGTTACACAATACATGTATGTTTTGTTCGGTAATTTTTTTAAATCTCAGTATACATGGGTGCGTTATGGGTGCGTTATGTTCAGTAGTTCCAAAAACATCCGGTGATTTTGCAGAGAGCCAGTTTACAGAAATATTCATTATAAATGTTGATGAAAATACAAGTGTTATACATGGAAATGTAGATAATCTTCTCCTTAATGCAACCGTTGTGTCAGATATCAAAAAAGCTTTACGGAAAAAGCAAACCATGCAATAATCTAAGTACGGCGCTCAGAGACCCAACAAGCCAAAAAGATATCCGCCATATTGTGCAGTCAACAGAAGTCAGAAATAACATTATAAATATTCACTTACCTTTGATGATCTTCATCAGAATGCACTCCCAGGAATCCCAGTTCCACAATAAATGTTTTATTTGTTCGATAATGTCCATAATTTATGTCCAAATAGCTACTTTTGTTAGCACGTTTGGTAAACATATCAAAACTCACGAAGCGCGTTCACTAGTTGCAGACAATGTCAAAAAGTTCCGTTACAGTCCGTAGAAACATGTCAAACGAAGTATAGAATCAATCTTTAGGATGTTTTTAACATAAATCTTCAATAATGTTCCAACCAGAGAATTCCTTTGTCTTGAGAAAAGCAAATGGAATGGGAGCTACCTCATGTGAATGCACGTGACCAGCTCATGGCTGCTCGCAGACCTCTGACTCATTCCCCTCTCATTCAGCCCCCCTTCACAGTAGAAGCCTCAAACAAGTTTCTAAAGACGGTCGACATCTAGTGGAAGCCTTAGGAAGTGCAAAATGACCAATATCCCACTGTATTTTCAATAGGGGCTGAGTTGAAAATCGACCAACCTCAGATTTCCCGCTTCCTGGTTGGATTTTCTTCTCAGGTTTTTGCCTGCCATATTAGTTATGTTATACTCACAGACATCATTCAAACAGTTTTAGAAACTTCAGAGTGTTTTCTATCCAACTATGCTAATAATATGCATATATTAGCAACTGGGACTGAGGAGCAGGCAGTTTACTCTGGGCACCTTATTCATCCAAGCTACTCAATACTGCCCCCAGCCATAAGAAGTTACATTGCAGAGTTATGTGCGTCATTTCAAGCCCACCCTTCTAATTAACCCGTGGTGAGTTATTCACAATTTTGATGAACAAGTAAGGTTTTATATGTAAGATGGTTAAATAAAGAGCAAAATTATTGATTATTACATTTTGTGGTCTGGTCCTATAAGAGCTCTTTGTCACTTCCCACTATCCAAAGGTTTTGTGACAAACTCACACTCATTCTTATGTCTAATACATGTATCATATAGTGTGTGTGTGTGGCAGGCTTACAATGATGGCAAAAAACAACATTTGAGAGTGCGCTGACCCTGGTGCTAGAGGGGATACGCTGACCATGGTGCTAGAGGGGATACACTGACCCTGGTGCTAGAGGGAGTACGCTGACCCTGGTGTTAGAGGGGGTACAGCTGTGACCGGCTGTCTTGTGGGTTGTTCTGTCACACGCCATCCCCCTCAACCTCTCCTCCATCCCCCTCACCCTCTCCATCCCCCTCACCCTTACCCTCTCCATCCCCCTAACCCTCTCCTCCAGCAGTCTGATCCTCTCCTCTACTGCTCTGTTCTGCTCCTTCTCCTGTTCATGTTGTCTCACCACAGTCCAGAGTTGCAGACATGTCTCTCTCCACCTCCGGCTCTCCGGGTCTGGTTGAGGGGGTGTTGTTGTCCGGGTCTGGTTGAGGGGGTCTGGTTGAGGGGGTGTTGTTGTCCGGGTCTGGTTGAGGGGGTCTGGTTGAGGGGGTGGTGTTGTCCGGGTCTGGTTGAGCGGGTGGTGTTGACCGGGTCTGGTTGAGGGGGTGTTGTTGTCCGGGTCTGGTTGAGCGGGTGGTGTTGTCCGGGTCTGGTTGAGGGGGTGTTGTTGTCCGGGTCTGGTTGAGGGGGTGTTGTTGTCTGGTTGAGGGGGTGGTGTTGTCCGGGTCTGGTTGAGGGGGTGTTGTTGTCCGGGTCTGGTTGAGCGGGTGGTGTTGTCCGGGTCTGGTTGAGGGGGTGTTGATGTCCGGGTCTGGTTGAGCGGGTGGTGTTGTCCGGGTCTGGTTGAGGGGGTGTTGTTGTCCGGGTCTGGTTGAGGGGGTGTTGTTGTCCGGGTCTGGTTGAGGGGGTGTTGTTGTCTGGTTGAGGGGGTGGTGTTGTCCGGGTCTGGTTGAGGGGGTGTTGTTGTCCGGGTCTGGTTGAGGGGGTTTTGTTGTCCGGGTCTGGTTGAGGGGGTGTTGTTGTCTGGGTCTGGTTGAGGGGGTGGTGTTGAGCTGGACTGTTATTTGTGCTGACTGGAGTGTGTTCCAGCTCCACCTGCCTTACCTCCAGCTGGGTGAATGTACCCTTCATTTCAATGAGGGAGGAGTACTCTGTGCTGGGAGGTTGACTTTCCCGCTTTGGGTTGCTTGTCTGTGGGGTTATATAATGATGTCTGGTCTGACCCGCTCGGGGTGGGGGTATCTTTCTCAAGAGAGAGCTTCTCCTGCTGTGCTAATTCTTTGATTAGGTGAAAGTCCAGCTGAAACTGTTTGGGGTTGCCCTGTACCATTACTGTTCCAGATTTATATTAGCTGACTGTATCCTGAGTTATCCCCCATCGCTACAGGGGATGGTCTGGTTAATCTAGCACTGTGCTATGCCAGGGGATGGTCTGGTTAATCTAGCACTGTGCCATGCCAGGGGATGGTCTGGTTAATCTAGCACTGTGCCATGCCAGGGGATGGTCTGGTTAATCTAGCACTGTGCCATGCCAGGGGATGGTCTGGTTAATATAGCACTGTGCTATGCCAGGGGATGGTCTGGTTAATCTAGCACTGTGCTATGCCAGGGGATGGTCTGGTTAATCTAGCACTGTGCCATACCAGGGGATGGTCTGGTTAATCTAGCGCTGTGCTATGGCAGGGATGGTCTGGTTAATATAGCACTGTGCCATGTCATGGGATGGTCTGGTTAATATAGCACTGTGCCAGGGGATGGTCTGGTTAATATAACACTGTACCAGGGGATGGTCTGGTTAATATAGCACTGTGCCATGCCAGGGGATGGTCTGGTTAATATAGCACTGTGCCAGGGGATGGTCTGGTTAATATAGCACTGTGCCAGGGGATGGTCTGGTTAATATAGCACTGTGCCAGGGGATGGTCTGGTTAATATAGCACTGTGCCAGGGGATGGTCTGTGTTAATATAGCACTGTGTCAGGGGATGGTCTGGTTAATATAGCACTGTGCCAGGGGATGGTCTGGTTAATATAGCACTGTGCCAGGGGATGGTCTGGTTAATATAGCACTGTGCCAGGGGATGGTCTGGTAAATATAGCACTTTGCCATGCCAGGGGATGGTCTGGTAAATATAGCACTGTGCCATGCCAGGGGATGGTCTGGTAAATATAGCACTGTGCCATGCCAGGGGATGGTCTGGTTAATATAGCACTGTGCCATGCCAGGGGATGGTCTGGTTAATATAGCACTGTGCCATGCCAGGGGATGGTCTGGTTAATATAGCACTGTGCCATGCCAGGGGATGGTCTGGTTAATATAGCACTGTGCCATGCCAGGGGATGGTCTGGTTAATATAGCACTGTGCCATGCCAGGGGATGGTCTTGTTAATATAGCACTGTGCCATGCCAGGGGATGGTCTGGTTAATATAGCACTGTGCCAGGGGATGGTCTGGTTAATATAGCACTGTGCCAGGGGATGGTCTGGTTAATATAGCACTGTGCCAGGGGATGGTCTGGTTAATATAGCACTGTGCCATGCCAGGGGATGGTCTGGTTAATATAGCACTGTGTCAGGGGATGGTCTGGTTAATATAGCACTGTGCCAGGGGATGGTCTGGTTAATATAGCACTGTGCCAGGGGATGGTCTGGTTAATATAGCACTGTGTCAGGGGATGGTCTGGTTAATATAGCACTGTGCCATGCCAGGGGATGGTCTGGTTAATATAGCACTGTGTCAGGGGATGGTCTGGTTAATATAGCACTGTGCCATGCCAGGGGATGGTCTGGTTAATATAGCACTGTGTCAGGGGATGGTCTGGTTAATATAGCACTGTGCCAGGGGATGGTCTGGTTAATATAGCACTGTGCCAGGGGATGGTCTGGTTAATATAGCACTGTGCCATGCCAGGGGATGGTCTGGTTAATATAGCACTGTGTCAGGGGATGGTCTGGTTAATATAGCACTGTGCCAGGGGATGGTCTGGTTAATATAGCACTGTGCCAGGGGATGGTCTGGTTAATATAGCACTGTGCCAGGGGATGGTCTGGTTAATATAGCACTGTGCCAGGGGATGGTCTGGTTAATATAGCACTGTGCCAGGGGATGGTCTGGTTAATATAGCACTGTGCCAGGGGATGGTCTGGTTAATATAGCACTGTGCCAGGGGATGGTCTGGTTAATATAGCACTGTGCCAGGGGATGGTCTGGTTAATATAGCACTGTGCCAGGGGATGGTCTGGTTAATATAGCACTGTGTCAGGGGATGGTCTGGTTAATATAGCACTGTGCCAGGGGATGGTCTGGTTAATATAGCACCGTGCCAGGGGATGGTCTGGTTAATATAGCACTGTGCCATGCCAGGGGATGGTCTGGATAATATAGCACTGTGTCAGGGGATGGTCTGGTTAATATAGCACTGTGTCAGGGGATGGTCTGGTTAATATAGCACTGTGCCAGGGGATGGTCTGGTTAATATAGCACTATGTCAGGGGATGGTCTGGTTAATATAGCACTGTGTCAGGGGATGGTCTGGTTAATATAGCACTGTGCCAGGGGATGGTCTGGTTAATATAGCACTGTGCCAGGGGATGGTCTGGTTAATATAGCACTGTGTCAGGGGATGGTCTGGTTAATATAGCACTGTGCCAGGGGATGGTCTGTGTTAATATAGCACTGTGCCAGGGGATGGTCTGGTTAATATAGCACTGTGTCAGGGGATAGTCTGGTTAATATAGCACTGTGCCAGGGGATGGTCTGGTTAATATAGCACTATGTCAGGGGATGGTCTGGTTAATATAGCACTGTGCCAGGGGATGGTCTGGTTAATATAGCACTGTGCCAGGGGATGGTCTGGTTAATATAGCACTGTGCCAGGGGATGGTCTGGTTAATATAGCACTGTGCCAGGGGATGGTCTGGTTAATATAGCACTGTGCCAGGGGATGGTCTGGTTAATATAGCACTGTGCCAGGGGATGGTCTGGTTAATATAGCACTGTGCCAGGGGATGGTCTGGTTAATATAGCACTGTGTCAGGGGATGGTCTGGTTAATATAGCACTGTGCCAGGGGATGGTCTGGTTAATATAGCACTGTGCCAGGGGATGGTCTGGTTAATATAGCACTGTGCCAGGGGATGGTCTGGTTAATATAGCACTGTGCCAGGGGATGGTCTGGTTAATATAGCACTGTGCCAGGGGATGGTCTGGTTAATATAGCACTGTGTCAGGGGATGGTCTGGTTAATATAGCACTGTGCCAGGGGATGGTCTGGTTAATATAGCACCATGCCAGGGGATGGTCTGGTTAATATAGCACTGTGCCAGGGGATGGTCTGGTTAATATAGCACTGTGTCAGGGGATGGTCTGGTTAATATAGCACCATGCCAGGGGATGGTCTGGTTAATATAGCACTGTGTCAGGGGATGGTCTGTGTGGAAGATTAAGTTGCTTCTGTTCTTATTTTTATAACAGTCAGCAAAAAGTGTCAGTTTATTTTCCCATAAGCACTTTCTTTTTGTCCTCTTCGTGCCTTATCATTTTTTACACCCAGAGGGTACTGTGTTGTAATGACCTCTGGACTACTGGAGGGGGCTTTGTCTCTCCTGCTGTTGTTGGGCTCAAGGGCTTTGACACCTCTCACTTCACACCACCATGCTAATTGAAGATGTATCTGTTCTAGGAATCCTTAACTTAGCATTCAGTCCTTTATAAAGTAAAACAAATCGTCGTAATATAATTATTCTTCTTTGCTTTAAAAAAGCTTCTCTCTCTCACTTTATCTCTTTCACCCGGTCTGTCTCGTCTTCCTCCTTCCTCTCATCCCTCTCCTGCCTCCCTCCCCCAGATCACGCGGATGGAGTTCGTCCACACCAGGAGTCTGATCTACCGGGACGTGAAGCCAGAGAACTTCCTGGTTGGCCGGCCCGGCAGCAAGCGGCAGCACACCATCCACATCATCGACTTCGGCCTGGCCAAAGAGTACATCGACCCTGAGACCAAGAAACACATCCCTTACAGGGAGCACAAGAGCCTGACGGGCACCGCACGTTACATGAGCGTCAATACTCACCTGGGCAGAGGTAAACAGCCTGACGGGCACCACACCCTACATGAGCATCAATACTCACCTGGGCAGAGGTAAACAGCCTGACGGGCACCACACCCTACATGAGCATCAATACTCACCTGGGCAGAGGTAAACAGCCTGACAGGCACCACACCCTACATGAGCATCAATACTCACCTGGGTAAAGGTAAGCAGCCTGACGGGCACCACACACTACATTAGCATCAATACTCACCTGGGCAGAGGTAAACAGCCTGACGGGCACCGCACGTTACATGAGCATCAATACTCACCTGGGCAAAGGTAAACAGCCTGACGGGCACCACACACTACATGAGCGTCAATACTCACCTGAGTAAAGGTAAACAGCCTGACGGGCACCGCACCCTACATGAGCGTCAATACTCACCTTGACTTTTTCCACATTTTGTTGTGTTATAGCCTGAATTGAAAATGGATTAAATTTAGATTTTTTTTGTCATTTGCCTACACACAATACCACAATGTCAAAGTGGAGGGCCGGCAGGGATGTCCTTGTCCCATTGTGCACTAGCGACTCCTGTGGCGGGCCGACCGCTGACAACGGTCAGGTGTACGGTCTTTCCCTCCGACACATTGGTGCGGCTGCCTTCCGGGTTAAGTAGGCGTTGTGTCAAGAAGCAGCACGGCTCTCGACCTTAAACAAACAATTTACATCAGCCAGGTAGAGACATTTCATCAGCAGGCTGGCCTACATAGCCTAGAGACATTTCATCAGCAGGCTGGCCTGCATAGCCTAGAGACATTTCATCAGCAGGCTGGCCTACATAGCCTAGAGAGACATTTCATCAGCAGGCTGGCCTACATAGCCTAGATACATTTCATCAGCAGGCTGGCCTACATAGCCTAGAGAGACATTTCATCACCAGGCTGGCCTACATAGCCTAGAGAGACATTTCATCAGCAGGCTACATAGCCTAGAGACATTTCATCAGCAGGCTGGCCTACATAGCCTAGAGACATTTCATCAGCAGGCTGGCCTACATAGCCTAGAGAGACATTTCATCAGCAGGCTGGCCTACATAGCCTAGAGAGACATTTCAGCAGCAGGCTGGCCTGCGTAGCCTAGAGACATTTCAGCAGCAGGCTGGCCTACATAGCCTAGAGACATTTCATCAGCAGGCTGGCCTACATAGCCTAGAGAGACATTTCATCAGCAGGCTGGCCTACATAACCTAGAGAGACATTTCAGCCGCAGGCTGGCCTACATAGCCTAGAGACATTTCAGCAGCAGGCAGATGTTATAGTTCATATAATGAAATCAGTCAATTGAATTCAATGAATGGACTTCACATGACTGGGAATAGAGATATAAATCTGTTGGTCACAGATACCCTAAAAAAAATGGGCCTCAGGGTCTCGTCACAGTATTTCTGTGCATTCAAATTGCCATCGATTAAAAAAAAAAATAAAAAAAATAGTGTTCGTTGTCCATAGCTTATGCCTGCCAACCTCCACCGTGGTGCCCTCTGTTCACAATGTTGACATCAGCAAACTGCTCGCCTTGGGTCTGCGGTTGTGAGGCTGGTTGGATGTTCTGCCAAATTCTTTAAAAAATAAGCTCTGGTGGACTTTCCTGCAGTCGGCATTTTTATTTATTTTTTTATTTATTTAACCTTTATTTAACCAGGTAGGCTAGTTGAGAACAAGTTCTCATTTGCAACTGCGACCTGGCCAAGATAAGGCATAGCAGTGTGAACAGACAACACAGAGTTACACATGGAGTAAACAATTAACAAGTCAATAACACAGTAGAAAAAAGGGGAGTCTATATATACATTGTGTGCAAAAGGCATGAGAAGGTAGGCAAATAATTACAATTATGCAGATTAACACTGGAGTGATAAATGATCAGATGGTTATGTAAAGGTAGAGATATTGGTGTGCAAAAGAGCAGAAAAATAAATAAATAAAAACAGTATGGGGATGAGGTAGGTGAAAATGGGTGGGCTATTTACCAATAGACTATGTACAGCTGCAGCGATCGGTTAGCTGCTCAGATAGCAGATGTTTGAAGTTGGTGAGGGAGATAAAAGTCTCCAACTTCAGTGATTTTTGCAATTCGTTCCAATCACAGGCAGCAGAGAACTGGAACGAAAGGCGGCCAAATGAGGTGTTGGCTTTAGGGATGATCAGTGAGATACACCTGCTGGAGCGCGTGCTACGGATGGGTGTTGCCATCGTAACCAGTGAACTGAGATAAGGCGGAGCTTTACCTAGCATGGACTTGTAGATGAGCTGGAGCCAGTGGGTCTGGCGACGAATATGTAGCGAGGGCCAGCCGATTAGAGCATACAAGTCGCAGTGGTGGGTGGTATAAGGTGCTTTAGTGACAAAACGGATGGCACTGTGATAAACTGCATCCAGTTTGCTGAGTAGAGTGTTGGAAGCAATTTTGTAGATGACATCGCCGAAGTCGAGGATCGGTAGGATAGTCAGTTTTACTAGGGTAAGTTTGGCGGCGTGAGTGAAGGAGGCTTTGTTGCGGAATAGAAAGCCGACTCTTGATTTGATTTTCGATTGGAGATGTTTGATATGGGTCTGGAAGGAGAGTTTAGAGTCTAGCCAGACACCTAGGTACTTATAGATGTCGACATATTCAAGGTCGGAACCATCCAGGGTGGTGATGCTGGTCAGGCGTGCGGGTGCAGGCAGCGAACGGTTGAAAAGCATGCATTTGGTTTTACTAGCGTTTAAGAGCAGTTGGAGGCCACGGAAGGAGTGCTGTATGGCATTGAAGCTCGTTTGGAGGTTAGATAGCACAGTGTCCAAGGACGGGCCGGAAGTATATAGAATGGTGTCGTCTGCGTAGAGGTGGATCAGGGAATCGCCCGCAGCATGAGAAACATCATTGATATATACAGAGAAAAGAGTCGGCCCGAGAATTGAACCCTGTGGCACCCCCATAGAGACTGCCAGAGGACCGGACAGCATGCCCTCCGATTTGACACACTGAACTCTGTCTGCAAAGTAATTGGTGAACCAGGCAAGGCAGTCATCCGAAAAACCGAGGCTACTGAGTCTGCCAATAAGAATACGGTGATTGACAGAGTCGAAAGCCTTGGCAAGGTCTATGAAGACGGCTGCACAGTACTGTCTTTTATCGATGGCGGTTATGATATCGTTTAGTACCTTGAGCGTGGCTGAGGTACACCCGTGACCAGCTCGGAAACCAGATTGCACAGCGGAGAAGGTACGGTGGGATTCAAGATGGTCAGTGATCTGTTTGTTGACTTGGCTTTCGAAGACCTTAGATAGGCAGGGCAGGATGGATATTGGTCTGTAACAGTTTGGGTCCAGGGTGTCGCCCCCTTTGAAGAGGGGGATGACTGCGGCAGCTTTCCAATCCTTGGGGATCTCAGACGATATGAAAGAGAGGTTGAACAGGCTGGTAATAGGGGTTGCGACAATGGCGGCGGATAGTTTCAGGAATAGAGGGTCCAGATTGTCAAGCCCAGCTGATTTGTACGGGTCCAGGTTTTGCAGCTCTTTCAGAACATCTGCTATCTGGATTTGGGTAAAGGAGAACCTGGAGAGGCTTGGGCGAGTAGCTGCGGGGGGGGGGGGGGAGCTGTTGGACGAGGTTGGAGTAGCCAGGCGGAAGGCATGGCCAGCCGTTGAGAAATGCTTGTTGAAGTTTTCGATAATCATGGATTTATCGGTGGTGACCGTGTTACCTAGCCTCAGTGCAGTGGGCAGCTGGGAGGAGGTGCTCTTGTTCTCCATGGACTTAACAGTGTCCCAGAACTTTTTGGAGTTGGAGCTACAGGATGCAAACTTCTGCCTGAAGAAGTTGGCTTTAGCTTTCCTGACTGACTGTGTGTATTGGTTCCTGACTTCCCTGAACAGTTGCATATCGCGGGGACTGTTCGATGTTAGTGCAGTCCGCCACAGGATGTTTTTGTGCTGGTCGAGGGCAGTCAGGTCTGGAGTGAACCAGGGGCTATATCTGTTCTTAGTTCTGCATTTTTTGAACGGAGCATGCTTATCTAAAATGGTGAGGAAGTTACTTTTAAAGAAAGACCAGGCATCCTCAACTGACGGGATGAGGTCAATGTCCTTCCAGGATACCCGGGCCAGGTCGATTAGAAAGGCCTGCTCACAGAAGTGTTTTAGGGAGCGTTTGACAGTGATGAGGGGTGGTCGTTTGACTGCGGCTCCGTAGCGGATACAGGCAATGAGGCAGTGATCGCTGAGATCCTGGTTGAAGACAGCGGAGGTGTATTTGGAGGGCCAGTTGGTCAGGATGACGTCAATGAGGGTGCCCTTGTTTACAGAGTTAGGGTTGTACCTGGTGGGTTCCTTGATGATTTGAGTGAGATTGAGGGCATCTAGCTTAGATTGTAGGACTGCCGGGGTGTTAAGCATATCCCAGTTTAGGTCACCTAACAGAACAAACTCTGAAGCTAGATGGGGGGCGATCAATTCACAAATGGTGTCCAGGGCACAGCTGGGAGCTGAGGGGGGTCGGTAGCAGGCGGCAACAGTGAGAGACTTATTTCTGGAGAGAGTAATTTTCAAAATTAGTAGTTCGAACTGTTTGGGTATGGACCTGGAAAGTATGACATTACTTTGCAGGCTCTCTCTGCAGTAGACTGCAACTCCTCCTCCTTTGGCAGTTCTATCTTGACGGAAGATGTTATAGTTGGGTATGGAAATCTCCGAATTTTTGGTGGCCTTCCTGAGCCAGGATTCAGACACGGCAAGGACATCAGGGTTAGCAGAGTGTGCTAGAGCAGTGAGTAAGACAAACTTAGGGAGGAGGCTTCTGATGTTGACATGCATGAAACCAAGGCTTTTTCGATCACAGAAGTCAACAAATGAGGGTGCCTGGGGACATGCAGGGCCTGGGTTTACCTCCACATCACCCGCGGAACAGAGAAGGAGTAGTATGAGGGTGCGGCTGAAGGCTATCAAAACTGGTCGCCTAGGGCGTTGGGGACAGAGAATAAGAGGAGCAGGTTTCTGGGCATGGTAGAATATATTCCGGGCATAATGCGCAAACAGGGGTATGGTGGGGTGCGGGTACAGCGGAGGTAAGCCCAGGCACTGGGTGATGATGAGAGAGGTTGTATCTCTGGACATGCTGGTTGTAATGGGTGAGGTCACCGCATGTGTGGGGGGTGGGACAAAGGAGGTAACAGGGGTATAAAGAGTGGAACTAGGGGCTCCATTGTAAACTAAAACAATGATAACTAACCTGCACAACAGTATACAAGGCATATTGACATTTGAGAGAGACATACAGCGAGGCATACAGTAATCACAGGTGTTGAATTGGGAGAGCTAGCTAAAACAGTAGGTGAGACAACAGCTAATCAGCTAGCACAACAACAGCAGGTAGAATGGCGATTGATTAGGCAGAGAGGGTCGGATTAACTACACACAGAGCCTAAGTGCGGCTGGGGCCGACAGATAAAACATAAACAAGCAGAATGGATTACCGTGATTAATGGACAGTCCAGCATGCATCAGCTATGTAGCCAAGTGATCAGTGTCCAAGGGGCAGCGGTGGATGGGGCAGGGAAGCTGGACTGGCGAGTGTTATCCAGGTTAGAAAACTAACAATGACCAAATAGCTTGTAGCCAGTTAGCTGGTTAGCTTCTGGAGGTTCTTGAGTGTGTTCTAAAAATGTAAAGATAATAGCGGTTCCGTATCACATTGGGTGAGGCAGGTTACCGGAAGGTATAAACAAATTAAAAATCGAAAAGGGATAGAAAGTAAATATGGGTTCAGTGAGTGTTTGGGACTCGGCGATTCAGACGGTTAGCAGGCCTGTGCTAACAAGCTAACAGTTAGTAGACGGTGCTAAACACGGTAGCAGTTAGCGGACCGGGCTAAACAAGCTAGCAGTTAGCAGGCCGAATTTGCAAGCAAGGAGATAGCAAGGGCTAGAGAGTTAGCCTTTGGGGACGTCGCGATGGGGGTATCTGTTTATTCCTCTTCATGCAGTGACATCGATGGACCGGTCGTGGGTCTGGATATTGTAGCCCAGGAGCTCAAAATGTTCCGTTTGCGATGGGAATCCGGGGATGTAAAATAAAATAATAAATAGGTCCGTTATGCTCTGGTTAGAGTCGCGTTGTTCGAACTGGCGAGAGCTTTCCGAGCTAAAGGTTAGCTGATGACCGGTTAGCTGAAGACCGCTAGCAATGTTTTGCTGAAGCTGGTAGTTCGTTGGCTAGCTTCAGTTGAGGGGTTCCAGGTCCGAAGTAAATATAAATACTTTAGGAAAAATAGCTACGTTGGGTGAGGCGGGTTGCAGGAGAGTATTTAGAAGAAGTTGAGGTTCAGCAAAAAGTTTTAAAGATATGTGAAGAAAAAAACGAAAACAAACGATATATACAAGGGACACTACACGACAATACGTCCTACTGCTACGCCATCTTGACTACATCTTGACTTGGCATGCCACGCACCCTCAACTTGAGACATCTGTGGCATTGTTGTGTGACAACTGGACATAGGGGCCTTTTATTGTCCCCAGCACAAGGCGCACCTGTGTAATGATAATGCTGTTCAATCAGCTTCTTGATATGCCACACCTGACAGGTGGATGGATTATATTGGAATAGAAGCCTTTCCTAATCATGTCCAATCAATCTAATTTACCACAGGTGGACTCCATGTTGTAGAAACATCAAGGGTGATCAATGGAAACAGGATGCACCTGAGCTCAATATGGAGTCTTATAGTAAAGGGTCTGAAATACTTATGTAAATGTGATATTTCTGTTTTTATTTGTAGAATAAGGCTGTAACGGAACAAAATGTGGATAAAGTCCAGGGGTATGAATACTTTTTGAAATGCCCCGTAAGTGGTTTGCTATTCCAAAATTAAGCATTCGCTTGGTAACAGCTGAGAATCCTCCTGGTTATGATTCATTTGCTGCAGCAAACTGTGACTAGTCTTTGAGTTACTTGTATACATACAGTACCAGTCAAAAGTTTGGACACACTTACTCATTCAAGGGTTTTTCTTTCTTTTTACTATTTTCTACATTGTAGAAAAGTAGTAAAGACATCAAAACTATGAAATAACACGTATGGAATCATGTTGTAACCAAAAAAGTATTAAACAAATAAAAATATATTTTATATTTGAGATTCTTCAAAATAGCCACCCTTTGCCTTGATGAAGCTGGTTGAGAGAATGCCTTGACGAAGCTGGTTGAGAGAATGCCTTGACGAAGCTGGTTGAGAGAATGCCTTGATGAAGCTGGTTTAGAGAATGCCTTGATGAAGCTGGTTGAGAGAATGCCTTGACGAAGCTGGTTGAGAGAATGCCTTGATGAAGCTGGTTGAGAGAATGCCTTGATGAAGCTGGTTGAGAGAATGCCTTGACGAAGCTGGTTGAGAGAATGCCTTGACGAAGCTGGTTGAGAGAATGCCTTGACGAAGCTGGTTGAGAGAATGCCTTGACGAAGCTGGTTGAGAGAATGCCTTGACGAAGCTGGTTGAGAGAATGCCTTGATGAAGCTGGTTGAGAGAATGCCTTGATGAAGCTGGTTGAGAGAATGCCTTGACGAAGCTGGTTGAGAGAATGCCTTGACGAAGCTGGTTGAGAGAATGCCTTGACGAAGCTGGTTGAGAGAATGCCTTGACGAAGCTGGTTGAGAGAATGCCTTGACGAAGCTGGTTGAGAGAATGCCTTGACGAAGCTGGTTGAGAGAATGCCTTGACGAAGCTGGTTGAGAGAATGCCTTGACGAAGCTGGTTGAGAGAATGCCTTGACGAAGCTGGTTGAGAGAATGCCTTGACGAAGCTGGTTGAGAGAATGCCTTGATGAAGCTGGTTGAGAGAATGCCAAAAGTATGCAAAGCTGTCAAGGCAAAGGGTGGCTATTTGAAGAATTTCGAATATAAAATATATTTAGAATTTATTTTTTTGGTTACTACATGATATGTGTTATTTAATGTCTTCACTATTATTCTACAATGTGTAACATTTTCTAAATAATCCCTTGAATGAGTAGGTGTGTCCAAACTTTTGACTGGTGTGTGTGTGTGTGTGCGTGAAACTGTGTTGCAATTGCAGGTAGCCTAGTGGTTAGAACGTTGGACTAGTAACCGAAAGGTTGCAAGATCGAATCCCTGAGCCGACAAGGTACAAATCTGTCGTTCTGCCCCTGAACAAGGCAGTTAACCCACTGTTCCTAGGCCGTCACTGAAAATAAGGACTGACTTGCCTAGTTATATGAAGGTAAAATAAATCAAAAATGGTCCCGTTAGCATTCTCTAATGCAGTACATGAACTTGTTAGCATTGCTAACCTACAGATTACACTATCAGTGTGGTTTGAAAACAGCACCCCTTGTGTTCATTGCCGGCATTACTGAATGTCCCGCTATGGCCCAAGGTCTGACAGTCTGGATACGGCCAATGCCTTGATACCTTCATCTACTTCCTGAGTTTTAGGAAATTCTAACCTATCCCTTATTAGCAGTGGAAGTCTCTATGGTTAGTATCAGTTCAAGGCGTTGGACTGCATCAAGCCGTGTGTGTGTGTGTTTACGTTAAGCCTGAGGAATCTCATGTTTAATCAATTCTGATCCCAAAAAATGTTTTGTTGTTGAAAATTCCCAAACTTTACACTGCCTCTGTTGTCCAACTTGAGGTATTTTAGGGTTTGTTTCACAGGGCTAGTTGAAAGTCCAGGAGTAGGTTTAACCTGGATCTGAGAAACGAGCTCTTACATATTACATTTTCTATGCCCATCTTTGAATCAGGGTTAATAATGATTGTTCGGTTTATCTGGGTCTACAGTGGGTATTATCAGGAACTCAATTTGTTCCTCTGAATATGTTTCTGTGTGTGTGTGTGTGTGTGTTTCCTGTCTCTGTAGAACAAAGCAGGAGAGATGACCTGGAAGCTCTAGGTCACATGTTCATGTACTTCCTGCGAGGCAGTCTGCCCTGGCAAGGCCTGAAGGTAGGAACAAACACACCTGTTTTACTAACCTTATTAACACCTAACCGCTAAGGTTAAGGTAGCCTTTTTCCTCATGCAGATGTGAAATGTCCCCACCAAGGAGATTTTTCTTTGTTTTACTCGTCTTTTTTGGGTGAATTTCAGTTCCCCCATGAGGATACAGGAACAAGACCACACTAACAGAGTCCCCTCTGTCTATACACTATATATCCAGTAAATGTGGAAAGTATTCAGACCCCTTGACCTTTACAGTTGGAGTGTTATTCTAAAATGCATTAATTAAATACGTATTGTTTTCCCTCATCAATCTACACACAATTCCCCATAATGACAAAGCAAAAACAAAGCACACGGAGCATTGGCACAGCCTTCTGATAATGTGGTCTATGTTGCTCAAAGGTCCATGTTAGGACCGCTACTGTCAGACTGTCTGTCGACTAGACCTCACTACTTTATCAGTCCAGACAGACACACAGCCTTCAGGCACAGATCTCCATCTCACATTGTTGGTTCCGTGTGCCAGTGCGTTGGTTCCGTGTGCCAGTGCGTTGGTTCCGTGTGCCAGGGCGTTGTTTCCGTGTGCCAGGGCGTTGTTTCCGTGTGCCAGGGCGTTGTTTCCGTGTGCCAGTGCGTTGTTTCCGTGTGCCCGTGCGTTGTTTCCGTGTGCCCGTGCGTTGTTTCCGTGTGCCAGTGCGTTGTTTCCGTGTGCCAGTGCGTTGTTTCCGTGTGCCAGGGCGTTGTTTCCGTGTGCCAGGGCGTTGTTTCCGTGTGCCAGGGCGTTGTTTCCGTGTGCCAGTGCGCGTTTCCGTGTGCCAGTGTTTTGTTTCCGTGTGCAGCAGAACCTTTCTCGTGACTAAGTACTGACTCTTAATCATCCAAATGAACCTTCATTATCTCTTACACCACCTCCCTTCCACCCTCCCTCCCTCTTTCCCTTCCACCCTCCCTCCCTCTTTCCCTTCCACCCTCCCTCCCTCTTTCCACTCTCCCTCCCTCCCTCTTTCCACTCTCCCTCCCTCCCTCCTTCCACTCTCCCTCCCTCCCTCCTTCCTTCCACTCTCCCTCCCTCCCTCCCTCCCTCCCTCCTTTCCACTCTCTCCCTCCCTCCTTTCCACTCTCTCCCTCTTTCCACTCTCTCCCCCTCCCTCCTTCCACTCTCTCCCCCTCCCTCCTTCCACTCTCTCTCCCTCCCTCCTTCCACTCTCTCTCCCTCCCTCCTTCCACTCTCCCTCCCTCCCTCCCTCCCTCCCTCCCTCCCTCCCTCCCTCCCTCCCTCCCTCCCTCCCTCCCTCCCTCCCTCCCTCCCTCCCTCCCTCCCTCCCTCCCTCCCTCCCTCCCTCCACTCTCCCTCCCTCCCTCCCTCCCTCCCTCCCTCCCTCCCTCCCTCCCTCCCTCCCTCCCTCCCTCCCTTCCACTCTCCCTCCCTCCCTTCCACTCTCCCTCCCTCCCTCCCTTCCACTCTCCCTCCCTCCCCCCCTTCCACTCTCCCTCCCTCCCCCCCCTTCCACTCTCCCTCCCTCCCTTCCACTCTCCCTCCCTCCCTCCCTCCCTCCCTCCCTCCCTCCCTCCCTCCTTCCACTCTCCCTCCCAGGCAGACACTCTGAAGGAGCGCTATCAGAAGATAGGTGACACCAAGAGAACCACGCCCATCGAGGTGCTGTGTGAGAGCTTCCCAGGTCTGGGTCTCTTCTCTTTGTCCTTCTTTCTGTCCAACTTCTAGTTCCTTTCAGTACTTTAGGTTATCCCGCTGGTTAGGAGTAAATAACTACGTAACACCTGAAATATTGGAAAGGTATTTCATTGTGTTTTTCCTACCTGTATTTAATGTGTTTTTCTCTCCTTGTTGAAGAGATGGCCACCTACCTGCGTTATGTGGGTTCTCTGGACTTCTTGGAGAAGCCGGACTACGACTACTTACGGAAACTCTTCACCGACCTCTTCGATAGCAACGGCTATGTCTTTGATTACGAGTACGACTGGGTCGGCAAGCCACTGGTCAGTCCATATCTCTACTATTAATGCTCTGTCTCTCTGCAGGACAACGGGCCTCATGTATCAGCATGCATATCATTGATATACATGGGATTCACGCTATATTTTGGATTCTTACTAAGTTAGATGGATGAGTTTATCAGAAAGGTAACAACAATTACTGTTTTAGTTTTAACCATGCCCTTTAACCCCTCTCCTCAGTACAGTCATATTGATGACCTTTAACCCCTCAGTACACTCCTATTGGCTGTTTAGTTTTAATCATGACCTTTAACCCCTCTCCTCAGTACAGTCCTATTGGCTGTTTAGTTTTAATCATGACCTTTAACCCCTCTCCTCAGTACAGTCCTATTGGCTGTTTAGTTTTAATCATGACCTTTAACCCCTCTCCTCAGCCTACTCCCATTGGTCCAGTCCCCAGTGAGACCCTCCTACAGTCCAGCAGTAGAGACAAGGCAACGCAGCAGACCAAAAACCAGGTAGGACACACACACACACACACACACACACACACTGAAGACCCAGTCCTTGATGAAGAACAGCTACTTCAGTTTCTCTTGATAGACTGACTTACAGCAAAACTGACAGAAGAATTTTCTGAGGAAAAAGCTCAACATTTTTTAATTCAAATTTCACACGTCATTCTCTGCATTAGCTGAATTTGACATTTTAGTGTTACTAACATAACTGTAGCCTGGTCCACATCCACTGGTACTTCTGCCAACTCAATCATCATTGTCAAGCCAAACAGACTGGTACCCAGGCTATATTAAAGAGACCAGAAACAGACTGGTACCCAGGCTATATTAAAGAGACCAGAAACAGACTGGTACCCAGGCTATATTAAAGAGACCAGAAACAGACTGGTACCCAGGCTATATTAAAGAGACCAGAAACAGACTGGTACCCAGGCTATATTAAAGAGACCAGAAACAGACTGGTACCCAGGCTATATTAAAGAGACCAGAAACAGACTGGTACCCAGGCTATATTAAAGAGACCAGAAACAGACTGGTTTCAGTCTCCGACCGTCAGCTTGTTCAGCCGTTTGTGCTTCTGCATGTCACGTGCACTCTCCCCCCCCCCCCCACGTCACCACACTGCCCCTCAGGTCTGTCTGTCTGTGTCTTCTGGTTGAGCACTGTCTAAGTAGCTGTCTAACTGCTTCTGCACAAGAGGGAAAAGACACAACCTCTTTAAACTTAATTGGGTTTTTTTCTTTCCTTTTACACTCCTCCATCTCCTTCCTCCTTTACCATCTCCTCCTTCATCTCTCTTCTTCCTCCCTTTATTTCTCCCCCTTTGTCCTGCCCTCCCTCCATCTCTCCCTCTTTGTCCTGTCCTCTCTCCATCTCTCCCTCTTTGTCCTGTCCTCCCTCCATCTCTCCCTCTTTGTCCTGTCCTCCCTCCATCTCTCCCTCTTTGTCCTGTCCTCCCTCCATCTCTCCCTCTTTGTCCTGTCCTCCCTCCATCTCTCCCTCTTTGTCCTGCCCTCCCTCCATCTCTCCCCCTTTGTCCTGTCCTCCCTCCATCTCTCCCCCTTCGTCCTCCCTCCATCTCTCCCCCTTTGTCCTGCCTTCCCTCCATCTCTCCCTCTTTGTCCTGCCCTCCCTCCATCTCTCCCACTTCGTCCTCCCTCCATCTCTCTCCCCCTTTGTCCTGTCCTCCCTCCATCTCTCCCCCTTTGTCCTGTCCTCCCTCCATCTCTCCCTCTTTGTCCTGTCCTCCCTCCATCTCTCCCTCTTTGTCCTGTCCTCCCTCCATCTCTCCCTCTTTGTCCTGTCCTCCCTCCATCTCTCCCCCTTTGTCCTGCCCTCCCTCCATCTCTCCCTCTTTGTCCTGCCCTCCCTCCATCTCTCCCACTTCGTCCTCCCTCCATCTCTCTCCCCCTTTGTCCTGTCCTCCCTCCATCTCTCCCCCTTCGTCCTGTCCTCCCTCCATCTGTCCCTCTTTGTCCTGTACTCTCTTCCCTTGCTGTCGCACCAGTCGCCAGAACCCAAAGGAAGTGAGTCCCAGCCCACTCCAGTGACCAATAGGGAGCTGCTGGGGTCTCGTCTAACAGCTGATAGGCTGGGGGGCTCCGTCCAGGTACTGGGCAGTGGTTGTAGTCCCTCGATGATAAACACTTGTCTTCATTCTTTCTACTCTATGTCTTTCTTTTCCATTTTCTCTTTGCTCTGTTCTTTCCTCGCTCCTTTTGCTGCTGTTCCTTTTGCACAAGGTCTCTATTTCAGTCGGTTCACTATAGGCTGAAACCTTATTCAATCACACCTAACCGGCCAATCAAGTCTTTGTGGCCGTTAGCCCAACGTATCTGTATAGTACCCACAATGCTCTGGTTTCTTCTTCACGTGTCTAGTATTTTTAGCAGCTCTCCTCAGAAAACGTAGTGTTTAACTGTTACCAATCCATCACACGGTGTTATTAAGTGGCTTCTCTTCTATTGACAGGAACTCTGTTAACTTCTGCTTCATTTTACAGAGTGCTATTTTTGTCATCAACTAGCTAACGTTATACAATTCCTGTAGTCTAGTTTGCACGCAATTAGTGCTGTTGTCCCACTAATACCCTGGTGTCTGGCTCGCCGTCGGTCCCCACCGTTTGGAGTTAGCTAAACGGCCAAGTGTCTTAACCTGTTATGGCTGCAATTCCGATACCGGGATTGATATGACAAATACCAGTGAAAATAGAGGGCACCGAATTTAAACCACAGAAATCTCATAATTACAATTCCTAAAACATACATGTGTCTTATATCATTTTAAAGCTATTCTCGTTGTTAATCCCACCAAAGTGTCCGATTTCAAATAGGCTTTTCAGCAAAAGCACTACAAACGATTATGTTAGGTCTCCACCAAACCACAATAAGCACAGCCATTTTCCAGCAAAATATAGCATTCACAAAAAGCATAAATAAAGATAAAATTAATCACTAACCTTGAATTATCTTCATCAGATGACACTCATAGGACTTCATGTTACACAATACATGCATGTTTTGTTTGATAAAGTTCATATTTATATAAAAAAATCTGAGTTTACATTGGCGCGTTAGAAGTTTCCGGAAAAAGCAACCCATGCAATAATCTGAGACGGAGCTCAGAACAGAGGCCAAATTAGCCTCCATGTTGGAGTCAACAGAAACCAGAAAATACATGATAAATGTTTCCTTACCTTTGATCAACTTCATCAGAATGCAGTCCTAGGAATCCCAGGTCCACAATAAAGGCTTGATTTGTTAGAAAATGTCTGTTATTCATGTCCAATTAGCTACTTTGGTTAGCGGGTTTGGTAAACAATTCCAAAGTCACAAAGCTCGTCCACTATAATGTGACGAAATGTCCAAAAGTTCCGTAACAGTCAGTAGAAACTTGTCAAACGATGTACTGAATCAATCTTTAGAGTGTTGTTTACATGCATCTTGAATAACGTAAAGTCAATAACACAATAGAAAAGTCTATATATACAGTGTGTGCAAATGAGGTGAGATAAGGGAGGTAAAGGCAATAAATAGGCCATTGTGGCAAAATAATTACAATTTAGCAATTAAACACTGGAGTGATGGATGTGCAAGTAGAGATACTGGGGTGCAAAAGAGCAACAAAAATATATATATTGTGTGATGAAAGATATGTAAACATTATTAAAGTGGCATGCTTTAAAGTGTCCAGTGATTGGGTCTCAATGTAGGCAGCAGCCTCTCTGAGTTACTGGTGGCTGTTTAACAGTCTGATGGCCTTGAGATAGAAGCTGTTCTTCAGTCTCTCGGTCCCTGCTTTGATGCACCTGTACTGACCTCGCCTTCTGGATGATAGCGGGGTGAACAGGCAGTGGCTCGAGTGGTTGTTGTCCTTGACAATCTTTTTGGCCTTCCTGTGACATCGGGCGGTGTAGGTGTCCTGGAGGGTTTTGGGTGACAAGACAAATTTCTTCAGCCTCCTAAGGTTCTGCTGCTCCTTCTTCACCACACTGTCTGTGTGGGTGGACCATTTCAGTTTGTCTGTGATGTGTACGCCGAGGAACTTAACTTTCCACCTTCTCCACTACTGTCCCGTCGATGTGGATGGGGGCAACGTCATAGGATGCCTCCTTTCCAACAAGTCAGTTCCTCAAATTTCTGTCCTGCTAGAGCTGCCCCGGTCAACTGTAAGTGCTGTTATTGTGAAGTGGAAACGTCTAGGAGCCAAAACAACAACTCAGCCACAAAGTAGGAGGCCACACAACCTCACAGATCGGGACCGCTGAGTTCTGAACCGTGTAAAAAAAAATTGTCTGTCCTCGTTCACTACTGACTTCCAACCTGCTTCTGGAAGCAACGTCAGCACAAGAACTGTTCTTGTGAAATGGGTTTCCATGGCCGAGCAGCCGCACACAAGCCCCAGATCACCATGTTCAACGCCAAGTATCGTCTGGAGTGGCGTAAAGCTCGTCGCCATTGGCCTCTGGTGCAGTGGAAACACGTTCTCTGGAGTGATGAATCACGCTTCACCATCTGGCAGTCCGACGGACAAATCTGGGTTTGGCGGATGCCAGGAGAACGCTACCTGCCCCAATGCCAACTGTAGTTTCATGGTTCGGAATAGGCCCTTAGTTCCAGTGAAGGGAAATCTTAACGCTACAGCATACAATGACGTTCTAGACGGTTCTGTGCTTCCTACTTTGTGACAACAGTTTGGGGGAGGCCCTTTCCTGTTTCCACATGACGATGCCCCCGTGCACAAAGCGAGGTCCATACAGAAATGGTTTGTCGAGATTAGTGTGTAAGAACTTGACTGGCCTGCACAGAGCCCTGACCTCAACTTCATCGAACACCTTTGGGATGAGTTAGAATGCTGACTGCGAGCCAGGCCTAGTCGCCCAACATCAGTACCTCAATGGAAGCAAGTTCCCGCAGCAATATTCTAACATCTAGTGGAAAGCCTTCCCAGAAGAGTGGAGGCTGTTATAGCAGCAATGTTCCAACATCTAGTGGAAAGCCTTCCCAGAAGAGTGGAGGCTGTTATAGCAGCAATGTTCCAACATCTAGTGGAAAGCCTTCCCAGAAGAATGGAGGCTGTTATAGTAGCAAACGAGAGAACAAGTCCATATTAATGCCCATGGTTTTTTAATTAGATGTTGGAGGAGCAGGTGTTTACATACTTTTGGTCATGTAGTTTAGTGTTAGTGACATGACATATATTTATGACCACAGTAAGCCACCATTTTCTAACATCTAACTTTCCATGATGCTCCCCTGCAGGTGATGAGTTCGACCAATGGGGAGCTGAATACAGACGATCCGACTGCGGGCCACTCCAACGCCCCCATCACCGCCCCGGCCGAGGTGGAGGTGGCCGACGACACAAAGTAAGATGGACGCCCTCCGTCCCTCCTTCCGCCGTCCCCTCGTTCTTCCTCTGTCCCTCCTTCCTCCGTCCCCTCGTCCTTCCTCTGTCCCTCCTTCCTCTGTCCCTCCTTCCTCTGTCCCTCGTCCTTCCTCTGTCCCTCGTCCTTCCTCTGTCCCTCGTCCTTCCTCTGTCCCTCGTCCTTCCTCAGCCCCCACTTCCCCCGCCCCCCCCCCCCCCTTCCTCTGCCCTCCGTCTCCTCCGATCCCTATCCTCCATCCCACCCTCTCCTTCCATCGTCCTCCGTCCCCTCTGCCCTCTTCCCCAACACTCACTGCTCTAAGAATGAAGATGAAAATAAGCCCAGGGCTAGTACTTTTCAGACGGTGCTAATTCATATGTCCAGCTAGCCCGAAAGACCAGTGAGAGGTAGACTTTTCAAACATCTCAATGGAACAGCTTGTTGACCTGAATGTTACCGGGTCTTCTAGGCCAGCTGGCCAACATGTCCATCCTCTGGCTAAGAGCCATGTATTAGTCCGGAATGTCGATGAATAAACACTGCAAAAAACACATACTAGGATCTGAGCCAGGTTGGCTATCTAGTTTGGCATGAAAATGTATATAATTATACACCGTCTTAATATTGAGTTGCACCTGTTTTTGCCCTCAGAACAGCCTCAATTTGTCGGCCCGTTGACTCTACAAGGTGTTGAAAGCGTTCCACAGGGATGCTGGCCCATGTTCCCTCTACAAGGTGTTGAAATCGTTCCACAGGGATGCTGGCCCATGTTCCCTCTACAAGGTGTTGAAATCGTTCCACAGGGATGCTGGCCCATGTTCCCTCTACAAGGTGTTGAAAGCATTCCACAGGGATGCTGGCCCATGTTCACTCTACAAGGTGTTGAAAGCGTTCCACAGGGATGCTGGCCCATGTTGACTCCAATGCTTCCCACAGTTGTCAAGTTGGCTAGATTTCCTTTTGGGTGGTTGACCTTTCTTGACACACACAGGAAACTGTTGAGCGTGAAAAACCCAGCAGCGTTGCAGTTCTTGAATCAAACCGGTGCGCCTGGTACCTACTACCATACCCTGTTCAAAGGCACCCAAATGATTTGTCCTGCCCATTCACCCTCTGAATGGCACACATACACAATCCATGTCTCAAGGCTTAAAAATCATCCTTTAACCTGTCTCCTCCCCCTCACTGATTGAAGTGGATTGAACAAGTGACATCGATAAGGGGTCTCATCTTTCATCGGTATTCATCTGGTCATGGAAAGAGCAGGTGTTCTTAATGTTTTGTATAGTCAGTGTCTGAACAATAAAGAATCTAATCCTATTGTTAATTTGTGTTCTGTTTCAGGTGCTGCTGTTTCTTTAAGAGGAGGACGAGGCAAGGCCTCCAGAGACACTAGTGAAGGGGAGAGGCCTCCAGGCGACACTGGTGAAGGGGAGAGGCCTCCAGAGACACTAGTGAAGGGGAGAGGCCTCCAGAGACACTAGTGAAGGGGAGAGGCCTCCAGAGACACTAGTGAAGGGGAGAGGCCTCCAGGCGACACTAGTGAAGGGGAGAGGCCTCCAGAGACACTAGTGAAGGGGAGAGGCCTCCAGAGACACTAGTGAAGGGGAGAGGCCTCCAGAGACACTAGTGAAGGGGAGAGGCCTCCAGAGACACTAGTGAAGGGGAGAGGCCTCCAGAGACACTAGTGAAGGGGAGAGGCCTCCAGAGACACTAGTGAAGGGGAGAGGCCTCCAGAGACACTAGTGAAGGGGAGAGGCCTCCAGAGACACTAGTGAAGGGGAGAGGCCTCCAGGCGACACTGGTGAAGGGGAGAGGCCTCCAGGCTACACTGGTGAAGGGGAGAGGCCTCCAGGCGACACTGGTGAAGGGGAGAGGCCTCCAGGCGACACTGGTGAAGGGGAGAGGCCTCCAGGCGACACTGGTGAAGGGGAGAGGCCTCCAGGCGACACTGGTGAAGGGGAGAGGCCTCCAGGCGACACTGGTGAAGGGGAGAGGCCTCCAGGCGACACTGGTGAAGGGGAGAGGCCTCCAGGCGACACTGGTGAAGGGGAGAGGCCTCCAGGCGACACTGGTGAAGGGGAGAGGCCTCCAGGCGACACTGGTGAAGGGGAGAGGCCTCCAGGTGACACTGGTGAAGGGGAGAGGCCTCCAGAGACACTAGTGAAGGGGAGAGGCCTCCAGGCGACACTGGTGAAGGGGAGAGGCCTCCAGAGACACTAGTGAAGGGGAGAGGCCTCCAGGCGACACTGGTGAAGGGGAGAGGCCTCCAGAGACACTAGTGAAGGGGAGAGGCCTCCAGGCGACACTGGTGAAGGGGAGAGGCCTCCAGAGACACTAGTGAAGGGGAGAGGCCTCCAGGCGACACTAGTGAAGGGGAGAGGCCTCCAGAGACACTAGTGAAGGGGAGAGGCCTCCAGGCGACACTAGTGAAGGGGAGAGGCCTCTAGGCGACACTGGTGAAGGGGAGAGACCTCCAGGCGACACTGGTGAAGGGGAGAGGCCTCCAGGCGACACTGGTGAAGGGGAGAGGCCTCCAGGCGACACTAGTGAATGGGAGAGACCTCCAGGCGACACTGGTGAAGGGGAGAGGCCTCCAGGCGACACTGGTGAAGGGGAGAGGAACAGCAAAGGGAACAGCACAGACTGACTAATGGGAGGAAAGCAGTGCCGAAATTGAGCTGTGTGCTCTACACCCTGCTATCTCTCTCTTTGTACAGTTAGAGCGCTCCCTGTTGACCCTCCTGCAGTACTACAACACAGACTAACGCCTGCTGTGATGACCTGCCTTGTGCAGACAGACAGGCAGGCAGGACCCAACGGGCCAGAACCATGATTGTCTGTGTACTTGGCGGAAAGATAACCCTCATAACGAACTGATGAATGAAAAAATGGACGGA
Organism: Oncorhynchus clarkii lewisi; assembly: GCF_045791955.1. Classification (NCBI taxonomy): domain Eukaryota; kingdom Metazoa; phylum Chordata; class Actinopteri; order Salmoniformes; family Salmonidae; genus Oncorhynchus; species Oncorhynchus clarkii. The sequence goes on along the minus strand of NC_092166.1, from coordinate 1,826,810 downwards.
TGGATGGAGAGAGCCAGAAAAGACCTGCGAGATTATTGAAGGCCAGAAAGACTGTTGGAAACTGTATTCCATATGAACGTTCTGAACTGGAGGACAGAGAAACAGACGACTGTAACACATGGAGAGTGATACATTCTCCATTTACCAAGTCGTTTCTGATCACAGCTCCAGTATAACAGAAATAGGGAAATGCGTGTACACCAGAACCAGAAGAAACATTACCATGAATACTGCTTCCTTTTTGTTTTTTAAAATGACCTTTTGAAACACACCCAGTTGTTGAACACTGGAACTTCATTAGAGCGTCTTCAGGAAACAGATTTTTTTCTTTATTTCATTCTGTTTTCTCTTATTTCCTGTGGATGGATGGATGGATGGACATGGATGGACATGGATGGACATGGATGGACATGGATGGACATGGATGGCTGGACATGGCTGGATGGATGCACATGGCTGGATGGATGGATGGACATGGATGGACATGGATGGACATGGATGGCTGGACATGGCTGGATGGATGCACATGGCTGGATGGATGGATGGACATGGATGGATGGATGGACATGGCTGGATGGATGGACATGGATGGATGGATGGACATGGCTGGACATGGATGGATGGATGGATGGATGGGGATGGATGGATGGACATGGATGGATGGGGATGGACATGGATGGATGGATGGACGGGGATGGATGGACATGGCTGGATGGATGGATGGGATGGATGGATGGATGGGGATGGATGGATGGATGGATGGGGATGGATGGATGGATGGGGATGGATGGATGGATGGATGGGGATGGATGGATGGATGGATGGGGATGGATGGACATGGCTGGATGGATGGATGGGGATGGATGGATGGACATGGCTGGATGGACATGGATGGATGGATGGACATGGCTGGATGGATGGACATGGATGGATGGATGGACATGGCTGGATGGATGGATGGGGATGGATGGGATGGATGGATGGATGGGGATGGATGGACATGGCTGGATGGATGGACATGGCTGGATGGCTGGTGACGGACAGTGGCTGCTCTCAGGTACTGTGGCGGGCGGGAGAGACAAATATTTAATCTCTTTAAAATTGCACTTTAGAGGGAAAAAAAGTACATGGAATTCTGGGATTAAAGTTTAACATCGACAAACAGAAATAAAGGCAGATGTAGGATCATTTCTACACCCGGCCCATGTCTGAAAGTAGTGAACCAGTACGGTTGTATAACTACAGGTAGCCTCTATAAAACCTGTGTGACCCAAATGGCACCCTACTGCCAATATTTTGCACTAATGACCTAAATCACACAGGTTCTGGTCAAAAGTAGTTCACTAAAAGGTAAATGGGTGCTGTTTTGGGACAAGCCCCAAGTGTCAATGGGTTTTAATGTTGCTGGTCCAAGTCAGTCACTTGGAAGTCATCATTTGTGCCATTTAAAAAAAAATGTTTAACGATTGTCTCATTTTGAAATGTGAAACATGTTTTAGGCTTGCATATGTTTTTGTAAATGTTCTTAATTGATGAGCATTCTCAACCTGTTAAAATCTCTGGTGACTCACAGACATGAAAAGTGTATTTTTTAATTTATTTTAAATGTATAGTTGAGACCCACTGTCACAGTAAGGGTGCCATTTGTGCCACGGTCATCATCGTGATGAGAACGGCTAACATTACCTGTCATAACCTGTGGTCAAATCAAATTTGATTGGTCACATACACATGGGTTAGCAGATGTTAGTGCGAGTGTAGCGAAATGCTTTGTGCTTCTGGTTCCGACAATGCAGTAATATCTAACAAGTAATCTAACAAATTCACAACAACTACCGTGTATGCACACACATCTAAAGGGGTGAATGAGAATATATACATATAAGTATATGGATGAGCGATGGCAAAGGTGCAATAGAGGGTATAAAATACAGTATATACATGTAATATAAGATATGTAAACATTATTAAAGTGGCATTATTTAAAGTGACTAGTGATCCATTTATTAAAGTGTCCAGTGATCAGGTCTCAATGTTGGCAGCAGCCTCTCTGAGTTACTGGTGGCTGTTTAACAGTCTGATGGCCTTGAGATAGAAGCTGTTTTTCAGTCTCTCGGTCCCTGCTTTGATGCACCTGTACTGACCTCTCCTTCTGGATGATAGCAGGGTGAACAGGCAGTGGCTCGGGTGGTTGTTGTCCTTGGTCATCTTTTAATATGGTAATATGGTCAATTACACTGTCATGCATTTTATGGCTGGCTATGATGTGTTAACCCACATTTATTCAACAACAACCAAAATTCTGGACCAAGACGTTTATTTTCGTTTGAACGTTAAGTTAGTTAACCCTTTGTTTTGAGTTCTTTAAACATTTTTTAAAATCTTTTAACTTTTAAATACACTTTATGACGTTGTCAAGAAGCATTATGAACATCCTGTGTCACTTCACTTGGACGAAGGAAACGCACTTCATGACACTTTCAAGAAGCATTATGACCATCATAATCATATAAACCAGATAGGCCTATCACGTACATGCCCTTAAATCAGTCATCTGTCAAAAAGGTGTCTGGTCCTGCTCCTGAAATCTACTCCTACATTCCTCCCAGTCATCAGAAACAGAGCATTGGGGTAGGTGCATGTCTGACATCAATGCGTGTGTAATTATAATGATAATGTAAAATGTTTATAACATAAACATGCTGAGATGTAGGTTATGGTGGACCAGCCATGCTGGGGCCGGGGCCTTGCTGGGGCCGGGGCCTTGCTGGGGCCGGGGCCTTGCTGGGGCCGGGGCCTTGCTGGGGCCGGGGCCTTGCTGGGGCCGAGGCCTTGCTGGGGTCGGGGCCTTGCTGGGGCCGGGGCCTTGCTGGGGCCGGGGCCTTGCTGGGGCTGGAGCCGGGGCCTTGCTGGGGCGGGGCCTTGCTGGGGCGGGGCCTTGCTGGGGCGGGGCCTTGCTGGAGCTGGGGCCTTGCTGGGTTCTGGGGCCTTGTTGAGGCCTTGCTGGGTTCTGGGGCCTTGTTGAGGCCTTGCTGGGTTCTGGGGCCTTGCTCAGGCCTTGCTGGGTTCTGGGGCCTTGCTGGGTTCTGGGGCCTTGCTGGGGCCGGGGCCTTGCTGGGGCCGGGGCCTTGCTGGGGCCGGAGCCTTGCTGGGGCCGGAGCCTTGCTGGGGCCGGGGCCTTGCTGGGGCCGGGGCCTTGCTGGGGCCGGGGCCTTGCTGGGGCCGGGGCCTTGCTGGGGCCGGAGCCTTGCTGGGGCCGGAGCCTTGCTGGGGCCGGGGCCTTGCTGGGGCCGGGGCCTTGCTGGGGCCGGGGCCTTGCTGGGGCGGGGCCTTGCTGGGTTCTGGGGCCTTGTTGAGGCCTTGCTGGGTTCTGGGGCCTTGCTGAGGCCTTGCTGGGTTCTGGGGCCTTGCTGGGGCCTTGCTGGGTTCTGGGGCCTTGCTGGGGCTGGGGCCTTGCTGCGGCTGGGGCCTTGCTCGGTACCCCATGGGCTGAGCTAGCAGGCGCCATTGCTCCTAAAAAAAAAACAAAGTGAAACGTAGGTAGCGTTCGCCATTTGGGCTAGTAGCCTAGCTGGTTAGCACAAAGTTAGCCAAAGGAAGCTAGCACTATGTTGGTCTTGCGACGAAGAAAAGCGGGGCTCTCAACCGAGAGAGCCGTGAAGCAGTGAAGTGAAGCAGTGAGAGCCGCCAAGCAGTGAAGCTAGGACAGCCGGTGTAGTCGACGCAGCACGGAAGTGCTGCTCAGTCAAACGACCTGTCCTGATTTGTCATAGACGCTTGCTAAAAAAAAACCTTAATGAGCAAGTCTTCCTTCATGAACTAACCTCTATAGAATGGTATAGAATCAGCTTGATCACCTCTTTCGAAGACGCTTGGACCTTCTTTTTTAATATTTTCAGTGGTATTGTTAACAAACACGCTCCCATAAAGAAAATGTGAATTCAAAACAGGTTCAGCCCCTGGTTCAACCGTGATCTGGCAGAGTTACTCCACCTCAAGAATTGCATTTGGCGACAGGCTCGGCAAACGCATACTCAGGCTGACTGGCTATCGTTCAGGCAAATTAGAAATAAGTGCACTCAGGCTTACTTTACTTTAAGGAGCAGTTCTCTCTCTGTGGGTCTAATCACAAGAAGTTCTGGAAAACGGTTAAAGACCTGGAGAATAAACCCTCCTCCTCACAGCTGCCCGTGTCCCTTAATGTTGATGATGTGGTTGTTACTGACAAGGAGCACATGGCTGAGCTCTTTAATCACCACTTCATTTAGTCAGGATTCCTATTTGACTCAGCCATACCTCCTTGCCCGTCCAACATTTCCTCATCTCCCACCCCTTCTAATGCGACTATCCCTGATGCTTCTTCCTCTTTTTCCCGTGCCCTGCTACAAAGTTTCTCCCTGCAGGCGGTCACTGAGTCCGAGGTGCTAAAGGAGCTCCTTAAACTGGGTCAGATGGTTTAGACCCTTTCTTCTTTAAGGTTGTTGCCCCTATCATCGCCAAGCCTATCTCTGACCTTTTTAACCTCTCCTTTCTGACCTTTTAGTCTCTCCTTTCTGGAGAGGTTCCCATTGCTTGGAAGGCAGCCACGGTTCATCCTTTAAATAAAGGGGAAGATCAAGCTGATCCTAACTGTTATAGGCCTATTTCTATTTTGCTTTGTTTATCAAAAGTGTTGGAAAAACTTGTCAATAATCAACTGACTGGCTTTGTTGATGTCTCGTTTTCTCTGATATGCAGTCAGGTTTTCCGCTCAGGTTATGGATGTGTCACTGCAACGTTAAAGGTCCTCAATGATGTCACCATTGCCCTTGATTCTAAGCAATATTGTGATGCTATTTTTATTGACTTGGCCAAAGCTTTTGATACGGTAGACCATTCCATTCCTGTGGGCCGGCTAAGGAGTATTGGTGTCTCTGAAGGGTCTTTGGCCTGGTTTGCTAACTACCTCAGAGAGTGCAGTGTATAAAGTCAGAACATATGCTGCCTCAAACACTGCCTGTCACCACGGGAGTACCCCAAGGCTCGATCCTAAGCCCCATGCTTTTCTCAATTTACATCAACAACATAGCTCAGGCAGTAGGAAACTCTCTCATCCATTTATATGCAGATGATACAGTCTTATTCTCAGCTGGCTCCTCCCTGGATTTTGTGTTAAATGCTCTACAACAAAGCTTTCTTAGTGTCCAACAAGCTTTCTCTGCCCTTAACCTTGTTCTGAACACCTCCAAAACAAAGGTCATGTGGTTTGGTAAGAAGAATGCCTCTCTCCCCACAGGTGTGATTACTACCTCTGAGGGTTTAGAGCTTGAGGTAGTCACCTCATACAAGTACTTGGGAGTATGGCTAGACAGTACACTGTCCTTCTCGCAGCACATATCAAAGCTGCAGGCTAAAGTTAAATCTAGACTTGGTTTCCTCTATCGTAATCGCTCCTCTTTCACCACAGCTGCCAAACTAACCCTGATTCAGATGACCCTCCTACCCATGCTAGATTACGGAGACATAATTTATAGATCAGCAGGTAAGGGTGCTCTCGAGTGGCTAGATGTTCTTTACCATTCGGCCATCAGATTTGCCACCAATGCTCCTTATAGGACACATCACTGCACTCTATACTCCTCTGTAAACTGGTCATCTCTGTATACCCGTCGCAAGACCCACTGGTTGATACAGTGCCTTGCGAAAGTATTCGGCCCCCTTGAACTTTGCGACCTTTTGCCACATTTCAGGCTTCAAACATAAAGATATAAAACTGTATTTTTTTGTGAAGAATCAACAACAAGTGGGACACAATCATGAAGTGGAACAACATTTATTGAATATTTCAAACTTTTTTAACAAATCAAAAACTGAAAAATTGGGCGTGCAAAATTATTCAGCCCCCTTAAGTTAATACTTTGTAGCGCCAGCTTTTGCTGCGATTACAGCTGTAAGTCGCTTGGGGTATGTCTCTATCAGTTTTGCACATCGAGAGACTGAAATTTTTTCCCATTCCTCCTTGCAAAACAGCTCGAGCTCAGAGAGCATTTGTGAACAGCAGTTTTCAGTTCTTTCCACAGATTCTCGATTGGATTCAGGTCTGGACTTTGACTTGGCCATTCTAACACCTGGATATGTTTATTTTTGAACCATTCCATTGTAGATTTTGCTTTATGTTTTGGATCATTGTCTTGTTGGAAGACAAATCTCCGTCCCAGTCTCAGGTCTTTTGCAGACTCCATCAGGTTTTCTTCCAGAATGGTCCTGTATTTGGCTCCATCCATCTTCCCATCAATTTTAACCATCTTCCCTGTCCCTGCTGAAGAAAAGCAGGCCCAAACCATGATGCTGCCACCACCACCTTCTCCACGACTGTCCCGTCGATGTGGATAGGGGGCTCCTCTGTCTGCTGTTTCCTGAAGTCCACGATCATCTCCTTTGTTTTGTTGATGTTGAGTGAGAGGTTATTTTCCTGACACCACACTCCGAGGGCCCTCACCTCCTCCCTGTAGGCCGTCTCGTCGTTGTTGGTAATCAGGCCCACTACTGTTGTGTCGTCTGCAAACTTGACTATTGAGTTGGAGGCGTGCATGGCCACGCAGTCATGGGTGAACATGGAGTACAGGAGAGGGCTGAGAATCCTTCACCACCAGCAGGTAAACTCCCTCTGTAGTCTGGTCTCCTTCACCACCAGCAGGTAAACTCCCTCTGTAGTCTGGTCTCCTTCACCACCAGCAGGTAAACTCCCTCTTTACCTCTGTAGTCTGGTCTCCTTCACCACCAGCAGGTAAACTCCCTCTGTAGTCTGGTCTCCTTCACCACCAGCAGGTAAACTCCCTCTTTACCTCTGTAGTCTGGTCTCCTTCACCACCAGCAGGTAAACTCCCTCTTTACCTCTGTAGTCTGGTCTCCTTCACCACCAGCAGGTAAACTCCCTCTGTAGTCTGGTCTCCTTCACCACCAGCAGGTAAACACCCTCTTTACCTCTGTAGTCTGGTCTCCTTCACCACCAGCAGGTAAACTCCCTCTTTACCTCTGTAGTCTGGTCTCCTTCCCCACCAGCAGGTAAACTCCCTCTGTAGTCTGGTCTCCTTCACCACCAGCAGGTAAACTCCCTCTTTACCTCTGTAGTCTGGTCTCCTTCACCACCAGCAGGTAAACTCCCTCTTTACCTCTGTAGTCTGGTCTCCTTCACCACCAGCAGGTAAACTCCCTCTTTACCTCTGTAGTCTGGTCTCCTTCCCCACCAGCAGGTAAACTCCCTCTTTACCTCTGTAGTCTGGTCTCCTTCACCACCAGCAGGTAAACTCCCTCTTTCCCTCTGTAGTCTGGTCCCCTTCACCACCAGCAGGTAAACTCCCTCTTTACCTCTGTAGTCTGGTCTCCTTCACCACCAGCAGTTACCATACCCGGTCTGCTAGGTGGATCATGTTTTAATGATTTAATTTATTGATTATTGCTGCTGCCTTGGCCAGGTCTCCCTTGTAAAACAGACTCTGGGTCTGAATGGTCCTCCCAGGCCCTCCCATGGCTGCACCCCTGCCCTCCCATGGCTGCACCCCTGCCCTCCCATGGCTGCACCCCTGCCCGCTCATGGCTACACACCTGCCCTCCCAGACCCTCCCATGGCTGCACCCCTGCCCTCCCATGGCTGCACCCCTGCCCTCCCATGGCTGCACCCCTGCCCTCCCATGGCTGCACCCCTGCCCTCCCATGGGAGGGTCTGGGGATGTAGCCATGGGATGGTCTGTGAGGGCAGGGGTGTAGCCATGGGAGGGCAGGGGTGTAGCCATGGGAGGGTCTGGGGGTGTAGCCATGGGAGGGTCGAATGTTTTTGAATTAAATTGTTGAATGTTGCATTTTTATATTTTTTGCTCAGTATAATCACCATCATATCAAAGTAAACTTGGAGTCACACAATGATATGTCGTGTGGTCCTCCCACTATGACTCAGGGAAACCATGCAGTTTATTAAGCAACAGATGAAATAAATGATGAGGAAGGAAAAACTTTGAATAACATCAAGACAAAGCAGCTGCTTTATAAGTGAGATGTTGTCTGGAGAAGTGCAGTATTATCATGAGATGTATACTTTGTATGCGGAAGAGGAATGGAGGGAAAAAGAGAGGCAGAGGAGGTCTAAGAGAGAGAGAGAGAGAGGAAGAGGTCTAAGAGAGAGGAAGAGGAGGTCTAAGAGAGAGAGAGGCAGAGGTCAGAGAGAGAGAGAGAGAGAGAGGGTGAGCTTGAGTCAGTTAAAAATGGCGGAAGAAAGGGAGATGTTTGTTAAAGAAGAATGGTAGAAAGTTTAAGCAGGAGGGAGCTTGAAGACAGGAGGAGAAATGGAAGTGAAGGAGGGTGAAGTATCACTGACAAACCGTCAGTAGAGTTAACAATGACATGGCAATACATTTAATTTGTATTTTTAATTTGATACATGGGAATTTAAAATGTATATTTATGTGCACTACGTCATCACTTTTATGCAAAAAGTCAGTTTGATGGAAACATCTCTATTGAAAAAAATGTGCATATTGTGTTATGCAGATGTTTGAATATTCGTATGAATATCTGTCGCAAATGATTTGAGAACCTAGCTAATGAAAATAAATATATTCAAAAATAGAAGGCAATCTGGAGCTTCAACTGGGACAATTCCAGCAAAGGATAAATCGGATATGCTGTGAACAACAGGCAAAACTCCGATATAAAGTATTTGTTCTCAAAGTTGCCAGGATATCACGTGTCCTACTTATATCGGTACACTTGTAACAACCTAAGCATAACGAAATAAGCCCGTACATTATTTTGTCGATAAAACTCGATGCTCTCTCATTGACCTCCATACAAAAACGAATCGCTTGATGAGCGGAAAGAAGAAAAAAAAAGTCGCCTGCTGGAGAAGACAGATTTTGTAGCCCAGCTATCCCTCTCGTTTCGCGGAACAAGAATTCGAGGGGCAAATTTTATGATTATTTTTTGTTGGCCAGTTTGCCTACATTTCCCAAAACCCACTGCGAAGGCAAAAACATCCGCCATATTGAAATCGCCAGAACGGGAACGCGCTGGCTGCATAGTCTGTATCCACAACACAGCATGTAAGTACATAAACAAAACACGTTTCGGTGATATTTGATTGTTTTTTTTTCAGCTTCATAGCTAGACGACTACAGTAACGATAAAACGGGTGAATTAGCTAATGGTACATCTGAAGAATAGATCGTATATTAGTGCATCGTTGATTGGTGATGAGGCTCCGTTGTAGCTACTGTAGCTAACCTTTAGTTAGCCGGATAACCTGTCTTTATGTTGGGGGGGGGGGGGTTTCTAGTGAGAGTGCAGAATAATATACATAAAACAACATATCTTGTTGCGCATAGGCATTATGCATAGATATGATTAGAAGTAAAACAAAAATCAAAAGTTCAGGGCTATATAGTAGCTTTTTATCCAGGCGATTCTGTATGCGCACATCTGTAACGTTAGCAGCTATAATTCAACACAAAGACAAATGCTCTGCTAATGCTGTGCTAATGCTCTGCTAGCTCTGCTAATGCCCTGCTAATGCTGTGCTAGCTCTGCTAATGCTCTGCTAGCTCTGCTAATGCTCTGCTAGCTCTGCTAATGCTGTGCTAGCAAGCTAATAATGTAATGTTCCACTGTCTGGGACATACAACTGGATATATAAAATACATTCATTTTTAAGACCGTTGCCTCCCAAAATAGATTAAAGTATTCATTGGTATGATTGTACTCCGGGTTGCTAGCTAATTTAATGTGCTTTTGGAGGCAAAAAAATAAATAAATATATATATATAGATATGAATCCTAGCTAACTGTCAAACCAGATGCTGTCGAAGGGAAATTCCATGGTAACAGAGTGATGCTGAGACTCAGATTTTTCTCTTTAAAAGGGTATGTCAAACTCAAACCAATGATGGCAAATTTAAGCCAACTTTAAGCCAAAGCCTAAGCACAACTCATTGTACATTGACCTCTTTTTAACAATTTCCACAGAAAATTTAACAAAATCACATTTCACATTTCACATTTGAAGAACAGTGCAGATCCAATGTTTGGTAACATAAATAATGAGAGTTTATGCTGTTGGTTCCGTCATTCTGTTACCAAACTTTGCATCTGCAACAAAACAGGGATTTGACATCACTGCAATGTTTAAATTATTTTAGTTTTCCAGTCCCCGGATGATCTAATTTACCTATCTTATCTGGCTTCTCTGTTTCTCTTTTCTGCACATGAAATCAAAACATTTTGTTAAACAGTGCTGACCAAAAGTAAGCGTCTGTAAGAGGGACGGGGAGAGAGAGAGAGAGACGGGTGTGTTTTTGATCCATTTTAATTATGATAATGTTTATTTTTATTCCAGATTGGGACTATGACGCAGACAGTGCAGACGAACGGGGTGCAACCCCTCAGTAAGACCTGGGAACTCAGTCTGTATGAGTTACAGAGGACTCCACAGGTAGGGACCACATTTAATGTAACACCTCAGTCTGTATGAGCTACAGAGGATTCCACAGGTAGTTATGAACTTTAAACTAAAGTTCATAATGTAGATGTGAGAGCTTGTCACAGATCAGGGTTCATATAGTGCATTCGGAAAGTATTCAGACCCCTTGACTTTCCGCATTTAGTTATGTTACAGCCCTATTATAAAATGTATATACATTTATATTTATTTATATTTTTTACGTCCCTCATCAATCTACACACAATACCCCATAATGACATCACAATACCCCATAATGACATCACAATACCCCATAATGACAAAGCAACAACTGTTTTTTAGACATTTTTGCTAAGTATTCAAAATAAAAAAAGAGATACTATATTTACATAAGTATTCAAACCCTTTACTTTGAGACTCGAAGTTGAGCTCAGGTGCATCCTGTTTCCATTGATGATCCTTGATGTTTCTACAACTTGGAGTCCACCTGTGGTAAGTTCAATTGATTGGACATGATTTGGAAAAGGCACACATAAGGTCCCACAGTTGACAGTGCATGTCAGAGCAAAAACCAAGCCATGAGGTTGAAGGAATTGTCCATAGTGCTCCGAGACAGGATTGTGTCTGGGGAAGGGTACCAAAAAAAATGTCTGCAGCATTGAAGGTTCCCAAGAACACAGCGGCCTCCATCATTCTTAAATGGAAGAAGTTTGGAGCGACCAAGACTCTTCCTATAGCTGTCTACCCGGCTAAACAGAGCAATAGAAGGGCCGTTGTCAGGGAGGTGACCAAGAATCCGAGGTGACCAAGAGTTTCTCTGTGGAGATGGTTGTCCTTGTGGAAGATTCTCCCGTCTCTGCAGCACTCCACCAACCAGGCATTCATGGTAAAGTGGCCAGACGGAAGCCACTCTTCAGTAAAAGGCACATGACAGTCCACTTGGAGTTTGCCAAAAGGCACCTAAAGGACTCTCAGACCATGAGATACAAGATTCTCTGGTCTGTTGAAACCAAGATTGAACTCTTTGCCCTGAATGTCACGCCAGGTGCCAGGTCTGTAGGAAACCTGGCACCTTCCCTCCGGTGAAGCATGGTGGTGGCAGCATCATGCTGTGGGTGTGTTTTTCAGAGGCAGGGACTGGGAGACTAGTCAGGATCGAGGGAAAGATGAACAGAGCAATGTACAGAGAGATCCTTGATGAAAACCTGCTCCAAAGCGCTCAGGACCTCAGACTGGGGCGAAGGTTCACCTTCTAACAGGTCAACGACCCTAAGCACACATCCAAGACAACGCAGGAGTGGCTTCGGGACTAGTTTCTGAATGATTTTGAGTGGCCCAGTCACGGCCCAGACCTGAACCCAATCGAACATCCTGAAAATAGCGACGCTCCCGATCCAACCTGACAGAGCTTGAGTGGATCTGCAGAGAAGAAGGGGAGAAACTCCCCGAATACAGGTGTACCAAGCTTGTAGCGTCGTACCAAAGAAGACCGAGACTGTAATCACTGCCAAAGATGCTTCAACAAAGTACTCAGTAAAGGGTCTGAATACTTATGTAAATGTTATTTCAGTTTATAAATCTTTAATACGTTTGCACAAAAAAACCCAGAATAACCTGTTTTTTCTTTGTCATTATGGGTTATAGAGTGATGCAGGGGGGGTACAATTTAATCAATTTTAGAATAAGGCTGTTACTCTAACTAAATGTGTCTTAACAAAATGTAACAAAATGTGGAACAAGTCAATGGGTCTGGATACTTCCAGAGGTAGGCCTGGGGCGGTAATACGGTCTAACCAGCGGTAGGGCGGTAATACGGTCTAACCAGCGGTAGGGCGGTAATACGGTCTAACCAGCGGTAGGGCGGTAATACGGTCTAACCAGCGGTAGGGCGGTAATACGGTCTAACCAGCGGTAGGGCGGTAATACGGTCTAACCAGCGGTAGGGCGGTAATACGGTCTAACCAGCGGTAGGGCGGTAATACGGTCTAACCAGCGGTAGGGCGGTAAAACGGTCTAACCAGCGGTAGGGCGGTAATACGGTCTAACCAGCGGTAGGGCGGTAATACGGTCTAACCAGCGGTAGGGCGGTAATACGGTCTAACCAGCGGTAGGGCGGTAATACGGTCTAACCAGCGGTAGGGCGGTAATACGGTCTAACAAGCGGTAGGCCTGGGGCGGTAATACGGTCTAACCAGCGGTAGGGCGGTAATACGGTCTAACCAGCGGTAGGGCGGTAATACGGTCTAACCAGCGGTAGGGCGGTAATACGGTCTAACCAGCGGTAGGGCGGTAATACGGTCTAACCAGCGGTAGGGCGGTAATACGGTCTAACCAGCGGTAGGGCGGTAATACGGTCTAACCAGCGGTAGGGCGGTAATACGGTCTAACCAGCGGTAGGGCGGTAATACGGTCTAACCAGCGGTAGGGCGGTAATACGGTCTAACCAGCGGTAGGGCGGTAATACGGTCTAACCAGCGGTAGGGCGGTAATACGGTCTAACCAGAGGTAGGCCTGGGGCGGTAATACGGTCTAACCAGAGGTAGGCCTGGGGCGGTAATACAGTCTAACCAGAGGTAGGCCTGGGGCGGTAATACGATCTAACCAGCGGTAGGCCTCGGGCGGTAATACGGTCTAACCAGCGGTAGGCCTGGGGCGGTAATACGGTCTAACCAGCGGTAGGGCGGTAATACGGTCTAACCAGCGGTAGGGCGGTAATACTGTCTAAACAGCGGTAGGGTGGTAATACTGTCTAACCAGAGGTAGGCCTGGGGCGGTAATACGGTCTAATCAGCGGTAGGGCGGTAATACGGTCTAACCAGCGGTAGGGCGGTAATATGGTCTAACCAGAGGTAGGCCTGGGGCGGTAATACGGTCTAACCAGCGGTAGGGCGGTAATACTGTCTAAACTGCGGTAGGGCGGTAATATGGTCTAACCAGAGGTAGGCCTGGGGCGGTAATACGGTCTAATCATCGGTAGGGCGGTAATACGGTCTAATTACCGGTAGGGTGGTAATACGGTCTAACCAGCGGTAGGGCGGTAATATGGTCTAACCAGCGGTAGGGCGGTAATACGGTCTAACTAGCGGTAGGGCGGTAATACGGTCTAACCAGCGGTAGGGCGGTAATATGGTCTAACCAGCGGTAGGGCGGTAATACGGTCTAACTAGCGGTAGGGCGGTAATACTGTCTAACCAGCGGTAGGGCGGTAATACGGTCTAACCAGCGGTAGGGCGGTAATACGGTCTAACCAGCGGTAGGGCGGTAATACGGTCTAACCAGCGGTAGGCGGTAATACGGTCTAATTAGCGGTAGGGCGGTAATACGGTCTAATTAGCGGTAGGCCTGGGGCGGTAATACGGTCTAACCAGCGGTAGGGCGGTAATACGGTCTAACCAGCGGTAGGGCGGTAATACGGTCTAACCAGCGGTAGGGCGGTAAAACGGTCTAATTAGCGGTAGGCCTGGGGCGGTAATACGGTCTAACCAGCGGTAGGGCGGTAATACGGTCTAACCAGCGGTAGGGCGGTAATACAGTCTAACCAGCGGTAGGGCGGTAATACGGTCTAACCAGCGGTAGGCGGTAATACGGTCTAACCAGCGGTAGGGCGGTAATACGGTCTAACCAGCGGTAGGCGGTAATACGGTCTAACCAGCGGTAGGCGGTAATACGGTCTAACCAGCGGTAGGGCGGTAATACGGTCTAACCAGCGGTAGGGCGGTAATACGGTCTAACCAGCGGTAGGGCGGTAATACGGTCTAACCAGCGGTAGGGCGGTAATACTGTCTAACCAGCGGTAGGCGGTAATACGGTCTAACCAGCGGTAGGGCGGTAATACTGTCTAACCAGCGGTAGGGCGGTAATACTGTCTAACCATCGGTAGGGCGGTAATACGGTCTAACCAGCGGTAGGGCGGTAATACTGTCTAACCAGCGGTAGGGCGGTAATACGGTCTAACCAGAGGTGGGGCGGTAATACGATCTAACCAGAGGTAGGGCGGTAATACGGTCTAACCAGAGGTAGGGCGGTAATACGGTCTAACCAGAGGTAGGGCGGTAATACGGTCTAACCAGAGGTAGGGCGGTAATACGGTCTAACCAGCGGTAGGGCGGTAATACGGTCTAACCAGCGGTAGGGCGGTAATACGGTCTAACCAGCGGTAGGGCGGTAATACGGTCTAACCAGCGGTAGGGCGGTAATACTGTCTAACCAGCGGTAGGCGGTAATACGGTCTAACCAGCGGTAGGGCGGTAATACGGTCTAACCAGAGGTAGTGCGGTAATACGGTCTAACCAGAGGTAGTGCGGTAATACGGTCTAACCAGCGGTAGGGCGGTAATACGGTCTAATCAGCGGTAGGGGGGTAATACGGTCTAATCAGCGGTAGGGGGGTAATACGGTCTAACCAGAGGTAGGGCGGTAATACGGTCTAACCAGCGGTAGGGCGGTAATACGGTCTAACCAGCGGTAGGGCGGTAATACGGTCTAACCAGCGGTAGGGCGGTAATACTGTCTAACCAGCGGTAGGCGGTAATACGGTCTAACCAGCGGTAGGGCGGTAATACTTTCTAACCAGCGGTAGGGCGGTAATACTGTCTAACCAGCGGTAGGGCGGTAATACTGTCTAACCAGCGGTAGGCGGTAATACGGTCTAACCAGCGGTAGGCGGTAATACGGTCTAACCAGCGGTAGGGCGGTAATACTGTCTAACCAGCGGTAGGGCGGTAATACTGTCTAACCAGCGGTAGGGCGGTAATACTGTCTAACCAGCGGTAGGGCGGTAATACGGTCTAACCAGCGGTAGGGCGGTAATACGGTCTAACCAGCGGTAGGCGGTAATACTGTCTAACCAGCGGTAGGCGGTAATACTGTCTAACCAGCGGTAGGCGGTAATACTGTCTAACCAGCGGTAGGCGGAAATACGGTCTAATCGTCGGTAGGGCGGTAATACGGTCTAATTAGCGGTAGGGCGGTAATACGGTCTAATTAGCGGTAGGGCGGTAATACGGTCTAATTAGCGGTAGGGCGGTAATACGGTCTAACCAGCGGTAGGGCGGTAATACGGTCTAACCAGCGGTAGGGCGGTAATACGGTCTAACCAGCGGTAGGCGGTAATACTGTCTAACCAGCGGTAGGCGGTAATACGGTCTAATCATCGGTAGGGCGGTAATACGGTCTAATTAGCGGTGGGGCGGTAATACGGTCTAATTAGCGGTAGGGCGGTAATACGGTCTAATTAGCGGTAGGGCGGTAATACGTTCTAACCAGAGGTAAGGCGGTAATACGGTCTAACCAGCGGTAGGCGGTAATACTGTCTAACCAGCGGTAGGCGGTAATACTGTCTAACCAGCGGTAGGCGGTAATACTGTCTAACCAGCGGTAGGCGGTAATACTGTCTAACCAGCGGTAGGGCGGTAATACGGTCTAACCAGCGGTAGGCGGTAATACTGTAACCAGCGGTAGGGCGGTAATACGGTCTAACCAGCGGTAGGGCGGTAATACGGTCTAACCAGCGGTGGGCGGTAATACGGTCTAACCAGCGGTAGGGCGGTAATACGGTCTAACCAGCGGTAGGGCGGTAATACGGTCTAACCAGCAGGGCGGTAATACGGTCTAATCAGCGGTAGGGCGGTAATACGGTCTAATTAGCGGTAGGGCGGTAATACTGTCTAACCAGCGGTAGGCGGTAATACGGTCTAATCATCGGTAGGCGGTAATACGGTCTAACTAGCGGTAGGGCGGTAATACGGTCTAATCAGCGGTAGGGCGGTAATACGGTCTAATCAGCGGTAGGGCGGTAATACTGTCTAACCAGCGGTAGGGCGGTAATACTGTCTAACCAGCGGTAGGGCGGTAATACGGTCTAATCATCGGTAGGGCGGTAATACGGTCTAATCAGCGGTAGGGCGGTAATACTGTCTAACCAGCGGTAGGCGGAAATACTGTCTAACCAGTGGTAGGCGGAAATACTGTCTAACCAGCGGTAGGCGGAAATACGGTCTAATCATCGGTAGGGCGGAAATACGGTCTAATTAGCGGTAGGGCGGTAATACGGTCTAACTAGTGGTAGGGCGGTAACACGGTCTAACCAGCGGTAGGCTGTAATACGGTCTAACCGGCGGTAATACGGTCTAATCACCGGTAGGGCGGTAATACGGTCTAATTAGCGGTAGGGCGGTAATACGGTCTAATTAGTGGTAGGGCGGTAATACGGTCTAATCAGCGGTAGGGCGGTAATACGGTCTAACCAGCGGTAGGGCGGTAATACGGTCTAATCAGCGGTAGGGCGGTAATACGGTCTAACCAGAGGTAGGGCGGTAATACGGTCTAACCAGCGGTAGGGCGGTAATACGGTCTAACCAGCGGTAGGCGGTAATACTGTCTAACCGGCGGTAATACGGTCTAATCATTGGTAGGGCGGTAATACGGTCTAATTAGCGGTAGGGCGGTAATACGGTCTAATTAGTGGTAGGGCGGTAATACGGTCTAATCAGCGGTAGGGCGGTAATACGGTCTAACCAGCGGTAGGGCGGTAATACGGTCTAATCAGCGGTAGGGCGGTAATACGGTCTAACCAGAGGTAGGGCGGTAATACGGTCTAACCAGCGGTAGGGCGGTAATACGGTCTAACCAGCGGTAGGGCGGTAATACGGTCTAACCAGTGGTAGGGCGGTAATACTGTCTAACCAGTGGTAGGGCGGTAATACTGTCTAACCAGCGGTAGGGCGGTAATACGGTCTAACCAGCGGTAGGCGGTAATACGGTCTAACCAGCGGTAGGGCGGTAATACGGTCTAACCAGCGGTAGGGCGGTAATACGGTCTAATCATCGGTAGGGCGGTAATACGGTCTAATTAGCGGTAGGGTGGTTATACGGTCTAATTAGCGGTAGGGCTGGGGCGATAATACGTTTGTTCCCTGTAGGAGGGTCGTGATCTCTTTGTTCCCTGTAGCAGGGTCGTGGTCTCTTTGTTCCCTGTAGCAGGGTCGTGGTCTCTTTGTTCCCTGTAGCAGGGTCGTGGTCTCTTTGTTCCCTGTAGCAGGGTCGTGGTCTCTTTGTTCCCTGTAGCAGGGTCGTGGTCTCTTTGTTCCCTGTAGCAGGGTCGTGGTCTCTTTGTTCCCTGTAGCAGGGTCGTGGTCTCTTTGTTCCCTGTAGCAGGGTCGGTGTCTCTTCGTTCCCTGTAGGAGGGTCGGGGTCTCTTCGTTCCCTGTAGGAGGGTCGGGGTCTCTTCGTTCCCTGTAGGAGGGTCGGGGTCTCTTCGTTCCCTGTAGGAGGGTCGGGGTCTCTTCGTTCCCTGTAGGAGGGTCGGGGTCTCTTCGTTCCCTGTAGGAGGGTCGGGGTCTCTTCGTTCCCTGTAGGAGGGTCGGGGTCTCTTCGTTCCCTGTAGGAGGGTCGGGGTCTCTTCGTTCCCTGTAGGAGGGTCGGGGTCTCTTCGTTCCCTGTAGGAGGGTCGGGGTCTCTTTGTTCCCTGTAGGAGGGTCGGGGTCTCTTCGTTCCCTGTAGCAGGGTCGGGGTCTCTTCGTTCCCTGTAGCAGGGTCGGGGTCTCTTCGTTCCCTGTAGCAGGGTCGTGGTCTGTTTGTTCCCTGTAGCAGGGTCGTGGTCTGTTTGTTCCCTGTAGCAGGGTCGTGGTCTGTTTGTTCCCTGTAGCAGGGTCGTGGTCTGTTTGTTCCCTGTAGCAGGGTCGTGGTCTGTTTGTTCCCTGTAGCAGGGTCGTGGTCTGTTTGTTCCCTGTAGCAGGGTCGTCGTCTGTTTGTTCCCTGTAGGAGGGTCGTGGTCTGTTTGTTCCCTGTATAGCAGGGTCGTGGTCTGTTTGTCCCCTGTAGGAGGGTCGTGGTCTCTTTGTTCCCTGTAGGAGGGTTGTGGTCTGTTTGTTCCCTGTAGCAGGGTCGGGGTCTGTTTGTTCCCTGTAGCAGGGTCGTGGTCTGTTTGGTCCCTGTAGGAGGGTCGTGGTCTGTTTGTTCCCTGTAGGAGGGTCGAGGTCTGTTTGTCCCCTGTAGGAGGGTCGTGGCCTCTTTGTTCCCTGTAGGAGGGTCGTGGCCTCTTTGTTCCCTGTAGGAGGGTCGTGGCCTCTTTGTTCCCTGTAGGAGGGTCGTGGCCTCTTTGTTCCCTGTAGGAGGGTCGTGGCCTCTTTGTTCCCTGTAGCAGGGTCGTGGTCTGTTTGTTCCCTGTAAGAGGGTCGTGGTCTGTTTGTTCCCTGTAGCAGGGTCGTGGTCTGTTTGTTCCCTGTAGCAGGGTCGTGGTCTGTTTGTTCCCTGTAGCAGGGTCGTGGTCTCTTTGTTCCCTGTAGCAGGGTCGTGGTCTCTTTGTTCCCTGTAGCAGGGTCGTGGTCTCTTTGTTCCCTGTAGCAGGGTCGTGGTCTCTTTGTTCCCTGTAGCAGGGTCGTGGTCTCTTTGTTCCCTGTAGCAGGGTCGTGGTCTGTTTGTTCCCTGTAGCAGGGTCGGGGTCTCTTCGTTCCCTGTAGGAGGGTCGGGGTCTGTTTGTTCCCTGTAGCAGGGTCGTGGTCTGTTTGTTCCCTGTAGCAGGGTCGGGGTCTCTTCGTTCCCTGTAGGAGGGTCGGGGTCTGTTTGTTCCCTGTAGCAGGGTCGTGGTCTCTTTGTCCCCTTTAGGAGGCCATCACAGATGGGCTGGAGATAGCCGTGTCTCCCAGGAGCCTCCACAGTGAGCTGATGTGTCCCGTCTGTCATGGTCTGTTTGTCCCCTGTAGGAGGCCATCACAGATGGGCTGGAGATAGCTGTGTCTCCCAGGAGCCTCCACAGTGAGCTGATGTGTCCCATCTGTCTGGATATGCTGAAGAACACCATGACAACCAAGGAATGTCTGCACCGCTTCTGTGCCGACTGCATCATCACCGCCCTCCGATCAGGGTATGTATCCCTACCCCAACCTACCCTAAAGTAACCTACCCCACCCATCATCAACGCCCTCCGATCAGGGTATGTACCCCTACCCTAAAGTAACCTACCCCACCCATCATCAACGCCCTCCGATCAGGGCATGTACCCCTACCTACCCTAAAGTAACCTACCCCACCCATCATCAACGCCCTCAGATCAGGGTATGTACACCTACCCCAACCTACCCTAAAGTAACCTACCCCACCCATCATCAACGCCCTCCGATCAGGGTATGTACCCCTACCCCAACCTACCCTAAAGTAACCTACCCCACCCATCATCAACGCCCTCCGATCAGGGTATGTTCCCCTACCCTAACCTACCCTAAAGTAACCTACCCCACCCATCATCACCGCCCTCCGATCGGGGTATGTACCCCTACCCTAACCTACCGTAAAGTAACCTACCCTACCCATCATCACCGCCCTCCGATCAGGGTATGTACCCCTACCCTAACCTACCCTAAATTAACCTACCCTACCCATCATCACCGCCCTCCGATCAGGGTATGTACCCCTACCCTAACCTACCCTAAATTAACCTACCCTACCCATCATCACCGCCCTCCGATCAGGGTATGTACCCCTACCCTAAAGTAACCTACCCTAAAGTAACCATACCTACCCTACCCATCATCACCGCCCTCCGATCAGGGTACGTACTCCTACCCTAAAGTAACCATACCTACCCATCATCACCGCCCTCCGATCAGGGTATGTATCCCTACCCTAAAGTAACCTACCCTAAAGTAACCATACCTACCCTACCCATCATCACCGCCCTCCGATCAGGGTACGTACCCCTACCCTAAAGTAACCATACCTACCCATCATCACCACCCTCCGATCAGGGTATGTACCCCTACCCTAACCTACCCTAAAGTAACCTACCCTAAAGTAACCTCACCTACCCTAAAGTAACCATACCTACCCATCATCACCGCCCTCAGATCAGGGTATGTACCCCTACCCTAACCTACCCTAAAGTAACCTACCCTAAAGTTACCATACCTACCCATCATCACCACCCTCCGATCAGGGTATGTATCCCTACCCTAAAGTAACCTACCCTAAAGTAACCTACCCTAAAGTAACCATACCTACCCTAAAGTAACCATACCTTCCCTAAAGTAACCACACCTACCCTAAAGTAACCACACCTACCCTAAAGTAACCTCACCCACCCTAAAGTAACTATACCTACCCTAAAGTAACCTACCCTAAAGTAACCACACCTACCCTAAAAGTAACCTCACCCACCCTAAAGTAACCTACCCTAAAGTATCCATACCTACCCATCATCACCGCCCTCAGATCAGGGTATGTTATGATTATGTTGTGTAGTCTACCCCTCAACTCAACTACCTTCCTTAGTTTGAGTATAAACCACCATGCTACTGTTGACACCACCACCACATGCTACTGTTGACACCACCACCACCACCACATGCTACTGTTGACACCACCACCACCACATGCTACTGTTGACACCACCACCACATGCTACTGTTGACACCACCACCACCACATGCTACTGTTGACACCACCACCACCACATGCTACTGTTGACACACCACCACCACATGCTACTGTTGACACACCACCACCACCACCACCACATGCTACTGTTGACACCACCACCACCACATGCTACTGTTGACACAACACCACCACCACCACATGCTACTGTTGACACCACCACCACCACCACATGCTACTGTTGACGACACCACCACCACATGCTACTGTTGACACACCACCACCACCACCACCACCACATGCTACTGTTGACACCACCACCACCACATGCTACTGTTGACACCACCACCACCACATGCTACTGTTGACACAACACCACCACCACCACATGCTACTGTTGACACCACCACCACCACCACATGCTACTGTTGACGACACCACCACCACATGCTACTGTTGACACACCACCACCACATGCTACTGTTGACACCACCACCACCACATGCTACTGTTGACACAACACCACCACCACATGCTACTGTTGACACCACCACCACCACCACATGCTACTGTTGACACAACACCACCACCACCACATGCTACTGTTGACACCACCACCACCACCACATGCTACTGTTGACGACACCACCACCACATGCTACTGTTGACATCACCACCACCACATGCTACTGTTGACACAACACCACCACCACCACCACATGCTACTGTTGACACCACCACCACCACATGCTACTGTTGACACAACACCACCACCACCACATGCTACTGTTGACACAACACCACCACCACCACCACATGCTACTGTTGACACCACCACCACATGCTACTGTTGACACCACCACCACATGCTGCTGTTGACACCACCACCACCACCACATGCTACTGTTGACACAACACCACCACCACCACATGCTACTGTTGACACAACCACCACCACCACATGCTACTGTTGACACAACACCACCACATGCTACTGTTGACACAACACCACCACCACCACCACATGCTACTGTTGACACCACCACCACCACATGTTACTGTTGACACCACCACCACCACCACATGCTACTGTTGACACAACACCACCACCACCACATGCTACTGTTGACACCACCACCACATGCTACTGTTGACACAACACCACCACCACCACCACCACATGCTACTGTTGACACCACCACCACATGCTACTGTTGACACAACACCACCACCACCACATGCTACTGTTGACACACCACCACCATCACATGCTACTGTTAACACCACCACCACATGCTACTGTTGACACACTACCACCACCACCACATGCTACTGTTGACACACCACCACCACCACCACCACATGCTACTGTTGACACAACACCACCACCACCACCACATGCTACTGTTGACACCACCACCACCACCACATGCTACTGTTGACACCACCACCACCACCACATGCTACTGTTGACACCACCACCACCACCACATGCTACTGTTGACACCACCACCACCACCACATGCTACTGTTGACACCACCACCACCACCACATGCTACTGTTGACACCACCACCACCACATGCTACTGTTGACACCACCACCACCACATGCTACTGTTGACACCACCACCACCACATGCTACTGTTGACACCACCACCACCACCACATGCTACTGTTGACACCACCACCACCACCACATGCTACTGTTGACACAACACCACCACCACCACATGCTACTGTTGACACCACCACCACCACCACATGCTACTGTTGACACAACACCACCACCACCACATGCTACTGTTGACACCACCACCACCACCACATGCTACTGTTGACACCACCACCACCACCACATGCTACTGTTGACACAACACCACCACCACCACATGCTACTGTTGACACCTCCACCACCACCACATGCTACTGTTGACACAACACCACCACCACCACATGCTACTGTTGACACACCACCACCACCACATGCTACTGTTGACACCACCACCACCACATGCTACTGTTGACACCACCACCACATGCTACTGTTGACACAACACCACCACCACCACATGCTACTGTTGACCCTAAAGTAACCTACCCTAAAGTAACCATACCTACCCTAAAGTAACCATACCTTCCCTAAAGTAACCACACCTACCCTAAAGTAACCACACCTACCCTAAAGTAACCTCACCCACCCTAAAGTAACTATACCTACCCTAAAGTAACCTACCCTAAAGTAACCACACCTACCCTAAAAGTAACCTCACCCACCCTAAAGTAACCTACCCTAAAGTATCCATACCTACCCATCATCACCGCCCTCAGATCAGGGTATGTTATGATTATGTTGTGTAGTCTACCCCTCAACTCAACTACCTTCCTTAGTTTGAGTATAAACCACCATGCTACTGTTGACACCACCACCACATGCTACTGTTGACACCACCACCACCACCACATGCTACTGTTGACACCACCACCACCACATGCTACTGTTGACACCACCACCACATGCTACTGTTGACACCACCACCACCACATGCTACTGTTGACACCACCACCACCACATGCTACTGTTGACACACCACCACCACATGCTACTGTTGACACACCACCACCACCACCACCACATGCTACTGTTGACACCACCACCACCACATGCTACTGTTGACACAACACCACCACCACCACATGCTACTGTTGACACCACCACCACCACCACATGCTACTGTTGACGACACCACCACCACATGCTACTGTTGACACACCACCACCACCACCACCACCACATGCTACTGTTGACACCACCACCACCACATGCTACTGTTGACACCACCACCACCACATGCTACTGTTGACACAACACCACCACCACCACATGCTACTGTTGACACCACCACCACCACCACATGCTACTGTTGACGACACCACCACCACATGCTACTGTTGACACACCACCACCACATGCTACTGTTGACACCACCACCACCACATGCTACTGTTGACACAACACCACCACCACATGCTACTGTTGACACCACCACCACCACCACATGCTACTGTTGACACAACACCACCACCACCACATGCTACTGTTGACACCACCACCACCACCACATGCTACTGTTGACGACACCACCACCACATGCTACTGTTGACATCACCACCACCACATGCTACTGTTGACACAACACCACCACCACCACCACATGCTACTGTTGACACCACCACCACCACATGCTACTGTTGACACAACACCACCACCACCACATGCTACTGTTGACACAACACCACCACCACCACCACATGCTACTGTTGACACCACCACCACATGCTACTGTTGACACCACCACCACATGCTGCTGTTGACACCACCACCACCACCACATGCTACTGTTGACACAACACCACCACCACCACATGCTACTGTTGACACAACCACCACCACCACATGCTACTGTTGACACAACACCACCACATGCTACTGTTGACACAACACCACCACCACCACCACATGCTACTGTTGACACCACCACCACCACATGTTACTGTTGACACCACCACCACCACCACATGCTACTGTTGACACAACACCACCACCACCACATGCTACTGTTGACACCACCACCACATGCTACTGTTGACACAACACCACCACCACCACCACCACATGCTACTGTTGACACCACCACCACATGCTACTGTTGACACAACACCACCACCACCACATGCTACTGTTGACACACCACCACCATCACATGCTACTGTTAACACCACCACCACATGCTACTGTTGACACACTACCACCACCACCACATGCTACTGTTGACACACCACCACCACCACCACCACATGCTACTGTTGACACAACACCACCACCACCACCACATGCTACTGTTGACACCACCACCACCACCACATGCTACTGTTGACACCACCACCACCACCACATGCTACTGTTGACACCACCACCACCACCACATGCTACTGTTGACACCACCACCACCACCACATGCTACTGTTGACACCACCACCACCACCACATGCTACTGTTGACACCACCACCACCACATGCTACTGTTGACACCAC
This sequence comes from Oncorhynchus clarkii lewisi, assembly GCF_045791955.1. Classification (NCBI taxonomy): domain Eukaryota; kingdom Metazoa; phylum Chordata; class Actinopteri; order Salmoniformes; family Salmonidae; genus Oncorhynchus; species Oncorhynchus clarkii. Next base: position 1,801,898 of record NC_092166.1, on the reverse strand, counting down.
CACCACCACATGCTACTGTTGACACCACCACCACCACATGCTACTGTTGACACCACCACCACCACCACATGCTACTGTTGACACCACCACCACCACCACATGCTACTGTTGACACAACACCACCACCACCACATGCTACTGTTGACACCACCACCACCACCACATGCTACTGTTGACACAACACCACCACCACCACCACCACATGCTACTGTTGACACCACCACCACCACCACATGCTACTGTTGACACCACCACCACCACCACATGCTACTGTTGACACAACACCACCACCACCACATGCTACTGTTGACACCTCCACCACCACCACATGCTACTGTTGACACAACACCACCACCACCACATGCTACTGTTGACACACCACCACCACCACATGCTACTGTTGACACCACCACCACCACATGCTACTGTTGACACCACCACCACATGCTACTGTTGACACAACACCACCACCACCACATGCTACTGTTGACACCACCACCACATGCTACTGTTGACACAACACCAACACCACCACATGCTACTGTTGACACCACCACCACATGCTACTGTTGACACAACACCACCACCACCACCACATGCTACTGTTGACACAACACCACCACCACCACATGCTACTGTTGACACCACCACCACCACATGCTACTGTTGACACAACACCACCACCACCACATGCTACTGTTGACACCACCACCACCACCACATGCTACTGTTGACACAACACCACCACCACCACATGCTACTGTTGACACAACACCACCACCACATGCTACTGTTGACACCACCACCACCACATGCTACTGTTGACACACCACCACCACCACATGCTACTGTTGACACCACCACCACCACCACCACATGTTTCTGTTGACACAACACCACCACCACCACATGCTACTGTTGACACCACCACCACATGCTACTGTTGACACAACACCACCACCACCACATGCTACTGTTGACACCACCACCACATGCTACTGTTGACACAGCACCACCACCACCACATGCTACTGTTGACACACCACCACCACCACTACATGCTACTGTTGACACAACACCACCACCACCACATGCTACTGTTGACACACCACCACCACCACCACATGCTACTGTTGACACAACACCACCACCACCACATGTTACTGTTGACACAACACCACCACCACCACATGCTACTGTTGACACAACACCACCACCACCACATGCTACTGTTGACACCACCACCACATGCTACTGTTGACACAACACCACCACCACCACATGCTACTGTTGACACACCACCACCATCACATGCTACTGTTGACACCGCCACCATCACATGCTACTGTTGACACCACCACCACATGCTACTGTTGACACAACACCACCACCACCACCACCACATGCTACTGTTGACACCACACCACATGCTACTGTTGACACAACACCACCACCACCACATGCTATTGTTGACACCACCACCACCACATGCTACTGTTGACACAACACCACCACCACCACATGCCACTGTTGACACCACCACCACATGCTACTGTTGACACAACACCACCACCACATGCTACTGTTGACACCACCACCACCACATGCTACTGTTGACACACCACCACCACCACCACATGCTACTGTTGACACCACCACCACCACCACCACATGTTTCTGTTGACACAACACCACCACCACCACATGCTACTGTTGACACCACCACCACATGCTACTGTTGACACAACACCACCACCACCACATGCTACTGTTGACACCACCACCACATGCTACTGTTGACACAGCACCACCACCACCACATGCTACTGTTGACACACCACCACCACCACTACATGCTACTGTTGACACAACACCACCACCACCACATGCTACTGTTGACACACCACCACCACCACCACCACATGCTACTGTTGACACAACACCACCACCACCACATGTTACTGTTGACACAACACCACCACCACCACATGCTACTGTTGACACAACACCACCACCACCACATGCTACTGTTGACACCACCACCACATGCTACTGTTGACACAACACCACCACCACCACATGCTACTGTTGACACACCACCACCATCACATGCTACTGTTGACACCGCCACCATCACATGCTACTGTTGACACCACCACCACATGCTACTGTTGACACAACACCACCACCACCACCACATGCTACTGTTGACACCACACCACCACCACCACATGCTACTGTTGACACAACACCACCACCACCACATGCTACTGTTGACACCACACCACATGCTACTGTTGACACAACACCACCACCACCACATGCTACTGTTGACACAACACCACCACCACCACATGCTACTGTTGACACCACCACCACCACATGCTACTGTTGACACAACACCACCACCACCACATGCCACTGTTGACACCACCACCACCACCACATGCTACTGTTGACACCACCACCACCACCACATGCTACTGTTGACACAACACCACCACATGCTACTGTTGACACCACCACCACCATCACATGCTACTGTTGACACCACCACCACCATCACATGCTACTGTTGACACCACCACCACCACCACATGCTACTGTTGACACAACACCACCACCACCACATGCTACTGTTGACACAACACCACCACCACCACATGCTACTGTTGACACAACACCACCACCACCACATGCTACTGTTGACACCACCACCACCACCACATGCTACTGTTGACACCACCACCACATGCTACTGTTGACACACCACCACCACCACATGCTACTGTTGACACAACACCACATTCTACTGTTGACACCACCACCACCACATGCTACTGTTGACACAACACCACCACCACCACATGCTACTGTTGACACAACACCACCACCACATGCTACTGTTGACACCACCACCACCACATGCTACTGTTGACACACCACCACCACCACATGCTACTGTTGACACCACCACCACCACCACCACATGTTTCTGTTGACACAACACCACCACCACCACATGCTACTGTTGACACCACCACCACATGCTACTGTTGACACAACACCACCACCACCACATGCTACTGTTGACACCACCACCACATGCTACTGTTGACACAGCACCACCACCACCACATGCTACTGTTGACACACCACCACCACCACTACATGCTACTGTTGACACAACACCACCACCACCACATGCTACTGTTGACACACCACCACCACCACCACATGCTACTGTTGACACAACACCACCACCACCACATGTTACTGTTGACACAACACCACCACCACCACATGCTACTGTTGACACAACACCACCACCACCACATGCTACTGTTGACACCACCACCACATGCTACTGTTGACACAACACCACCACCACCACATGCTACTGTTGACACACCACCACCATCACATGCTACTGTTGACACCGCCACCATCACATGCTACTGTTGACACCACCACCACATGCTACTGTTGACACAACACCACCACCACCACCACCACATGCTACTGTTGACACCACACCACATGCTACTGTTGACACAACACCACCACCACCACATGCTATTGTTGACACCACCACCACCACATGCTACTGTTGACACAACACCACCACCACCACATGCCACTGTTGACACCACCACCACATGCTACTGTTGACACAACACCACCACCACATGCTACTGTTGACACCACCACCACCACATGCTACTGTTGACACACCACCACCACCACCACATGCTACTGTTGACACCACCACCACCACCACCACATGTTTCTGTTGACACAACACCACCACCACCACATGCTACTGTTGACACCACCACCACATGCTACTGTTGACACAACACCACCACCACCACATGCTACTGTTGACACCACCACCACATGCTACTGTTGACACAGCACCACCACCACCACATGCTACTGTTGACACACCACCACCACCACTACATGCTACTGTTGACACAACACCACCACCACCACATGCTACTGTTGACACACCACCACCACCACCACCACATGCTACTGTTGACACAACACCACCACCACCACATGTTACTGTTGACACAACACCACCACCACCACATGCTACTGTTGACACAACACCACCACATGCTACTGTTGACACCACCACCACATGCTACTGTTGACACAACACCACCACCACCACATGCTACTGTTGACACACCACCACCATCACATGCTACTGTTGACACCGCCACCATCACATGCTACTGTTGACACCACCACCACATGCTACTGTTGACACAACACCACCACCACCACCACATGCTACTGTTGACACCACACCACCACCACCACATGCTACTGTTGACACAACACCACCACCACCACATGCTACTGTTGACACCACACCACATGCTACTGTTGACACAACACCACCACCACCACATGCTACTGTTGACACAACACCACCACCACCACATGCTACTGTTGACACCACCACCACCACATGCTACTGTTGACACAACACCACCACCACCACATGCCACTGTTGACACCACCACCACCACCACATGCTACTGTTGACACCACCACCACCACCACATGCTACTGTTGACACAACACCACCACATGCTACTGTTGACACCACCACCACCATCACATGCTACTGTTGACACCACCACCACCATCACATGCTACTGTTGACACCACCACCACCACCACATGCTACTGTTGACACAACACCACCACCACCACATGCTACTGTTGACACAACACCACCACCACCACATGCTACTGTTGACACAACACCACCACCACCACATGCTACTGTTGACACCACCACCACCACCACATGCTACTGTTGACACCACCACCACATGCTACTGTTGACACACCACCACCACCACATGCTACTGTTGACACAACACCACATTCTACTGTTGACACCACCACCACCACATGCTACTGTTGACACAACACCACCACCACCACATGCTACTGTTGACACAACACCACCACCACCACATGCTACTGTTGACACAACACCACCACCACATGCTACTGTTGACCCAACACCACCACCACCACATGCTACTGTTGACACAACACCACCACCACCACATGCTACTGTTGACACAACACCACCACCACCACACGCTACTGTTGACACAACACCACCACATGCTACTGTTGACACAACACCACCACCACATGCTACTGTTGACACAACACCACCAACCACATGCAACTGTTGACACCACCACATGCTACTGTTGACACACCACCACCACATGCTACTGTTGACACCACCACCACATGCTACTGTTGACACAACACCACCACCACCACATGCTACTGTTGACACAACACCACCACCACCACATGCTACTGTTGACACAACACCACCACCACCACATGCTACTGTTGACACAACACCACCACCACATGCTACTGTTGACACAACACCACCACCACATGCTACTGTTGACACAACACCACCACCACATGCTACTGTTGACACAACACCACCACCACATGCTACTGTTGACACAACACCACCACCACATGCTACTGTTGACACAACACCACCACCACATGCTACTGTTGACACCACCACCACATGCTACTGTTGACACCACCACCACCACATGCTACTGTTGACACCACCACCACCACATGCTACTGTTGACGACACCACCACCACATGCTACTGTTGACACACCACCACCACCACCACCACCACATGCTACTGTTGACACCACCACCACCACATGCTACTGTTGACACCACCACCACCACATGCTACTGTTGACACAACACCACCACCACCACATGCTACTGTTGACACCACCACCACCACCACATGCTACTGTTGACGACACCACCACCACATGCTACTGTTGACACACCACCACCACCACCACCACATGCTACTGTTGACACCACCACCACCACATGCTACTGTTGACACAACACCACCACCACATGCTACTGTTGACACCACCACCACCACCACATGCTACTGTTGACACAACACCACCACCACCACATGCTACTGTTGACACCACCACCACCACCACATGCTACTGTTGACGACACCACCACCACATGCTACTGTTGACATCACCACCACCACATGCTACTGTTGACACAACACCACCACCACCACCACATGCTACTGTTGACACCACCACCACCACATGCTACTGTTGACACAACACCACCACCACCACATGCTACTGTTGACACAACACCACCACCACCACCACATGCTACTGTTGACACCACCACCACATGCTACTGTTGACACCACCACCACATGCTGCTGTTGACACCACCACCACCACCACATGCTACTGTTGACACAACACCACCACCACCACATGCTACTGTTGACACAACCATCACCACCACATGCTACTGTTGACACAACACCACCACATGCTACTGTTGACACAACACCACCACCACCACCACATGCTACTGTTGACACCACCACCACCACATGTTACTGTTGACACCACCACCACCACCACATGCTACTGTTGACACAACACCACCACCACCACATGCTACTGTTGACACCACCACCACATGCTACTGTTGACACAACACCACCACCACCACCACCACATGCTACTGTTGACACCACCACCACATGCTACTGTTGACACAACACCACCACCACCACATGCTACTGTTGACACACCACCACCATCACATGCTACTGTTAACACCACCACCACATGCTACTGTTGACACACTACCACCACCACCACATGCTACTGTTGACACACCACCACCACCACCACCACATGCTACTGTTGACACAACACCACCACCACCACCACATGCTACTGTTGACACCACCACCACCACCACATGCTACTGTTGACACCACCACCACCACCACATGCTACTGTTGACACCACCACCACCACCACATGCTACTGTTGACACCACCACCACCACCACATGCTACTGTTGACACCACCACCACCACCACATGCTACTGTTGACACCACCACCACCACATGCTACTGTTGACACCACCACCACCACATGCTACTGTTGACACCACCACCACCACATGCTACTGTTGACACCACCACCACCACCACATGCTACTGTTGACACAACACCACCACCACCACATGCTACTGTTGACACCACCACCACCACCACATGCTACTGTTGACACAACACCACCACCACCACATGCTACTGTTGACACCACCACCACCACCACATGCTACTGTTGACACCACCACCACCACCACATGCTACTGTTGACACAACACCACCACCACCACATGCTACTGTTGACACCTCCACCACCACCACATGCTACTGTTGACACAACACCACCACCACCACATGCTACTGTTGACACACCACCACCACCACATGCTACTGTTGACACCACCACCACATGCTACTGTTGACACAACACCACCACCACCACATGCTACTGTTGACACCACCACCACATGCTACTGTTGACACAACACCAACACCACCACATGCTACTGTTGACACCACCACCACATGCTACTGTTGACACAACACCACCACCACCACCACATGCTACTGTTGACACAACACCACCACCACCACATGCTACTGTTGACACCACCACCACCACATGCTACTGTTGACACAACACCACCACCACCACATGCTACTGTTGACACCACCACCACCACCACATGCTACTGTTGACACAACACCACCACCACCACATGCTACTGTTGACACAACACCACCACCACATGCTACTGTTGACACCACCACCACCACATGCTACTGTTGACACACCACCACCACCACCACATGCTACTGTTGACACCACCACCACCACATGTTTCTGTTGACACAACACCACCACCACCACATGCTACTGTTGACACCACCACCACATGCTACTGTTGACACAACACCACCACCACCACATGCTACTGTTGACACCACCACCACATGCTACTGTTGACACAGCACCACCACCACCACATGCTACTGTTGACACACCACCACCACCACTACATGCTACTGTTGACACAACACCACCACCACCACATGCTACTGTTGACACACCACCACCACCACCACATGCTACTGTTGACACAACACCACCACCACCACATGTTACTGTTGACACAACACCACCACCACCACATGCTACTGTTGACACAACACCACCACCACCACATGCTACTGTTGACACCACCACCACATGCTACTGTTGACACAACACCACCACCACCACATGCTACTGTTGACACACCACCACCATCACATGCTACTGTTGACACCGCCACCATCACATGCTACTGTTGACACCACCACCACATGCTACTGTTGACACAACACCACCACCACCACCACCACATGCTACTGTTGACACCACACCACCACCACCACATGCTACTGTTGACACAACACCACCACCACCACATGCTACTGTTGACACCACACCACATGCTACTGTTGACACAACACCACCACCACCACATGCTACTGTTGACACCACCACCACCACATGCTACTGTTGACACAACACCACCACCACCACATGCCACTGTTGACACCACCACCACATGCTACTGTTGACACAACACCACCACCACATGCTACTGTTGACACCACCACCACCACATGCTACTGTTGACACACCACCACCACCACCACATGCTACTGTTGACACCACCACCACCACCACCACATGTTTCTGTTGACACAACACCACCACCACCACATGCTACTGTTGACACCACCACCACATGCTACTGTTGACACAACACCACCACCACCACATGCTACTGTTGACACCACCACCACATGCTACTGTTGACACAGCACCACCACCACCACATGCTACTGTTGACACACCACCACCACCACTACATGCTACTGTTGACACAACACCACCACCACCACATGCTACTGTTGACACACCACCACCACCACCACATGCTACTGTTGACACAACACCACCACCACCACATGTTACTGTTGACACAACACCACCACCACCACATGCTACTGTTGACACAACACCACCACCACCACATGCTACTGTTGACACCACCACCACATGCTACTGTTGACACAACACCACCACCACCACATGCTACTGTTGACACACCACCACCATCACATGCTACTGTTGACACCGCCACCATCACATGCTACTGTTGACACCACCACCACATGCTACTGTTGACACAACACCACCACCACCACCACATGCTACTGTTGACACCACACCACCACCACCACATGCTACTGTTGACACAACACCACCACCACCACATGCTACTGTTGACACCACACCACATGCTACTGTTGACACAACACCACCACCACCACATGCTACTGTTGACACAACACCACCACCACCACATGCTACTGTTGACACCACCACCACCACATGCTACTGTTGACACAACACCACCACCACCACATGCCACTGTTGACACCACCACCACCACCACATGCTACTGTTGACACCACCACCACCACCACATGCTACTGTTGACACAACATCACCACATGCTACTGTTGACACCACCACCACCATCACATGCTACTGTTGACACCACCACCACCATCACATGCTACTGTTGACACCACCACCACCACCACATGCTACTGTTGACACAACACCACCACCACCACATGCTACTGTTGACACAACACCACCACCACCACATGCTACTGTTGACACAACACCACCACCACCACATGCTACTGTTGACACCACCACCACCACCACATGCTACTGTTGACACCACCACCACATGCTACTGTTGACACACCACCACCACCACATGCTACTGTTGACACAACACCACATTCTACTGTTGACACCACCACCACCACATGCTACTGTTGACACAACACCACCACCACCACATGCTACTGTTGACACAACACCACCACCACATGCTACTGTTGACCCAACACCACCACCACCACATGCTACTGTTGACACAACACCACCACCACCACATGCTACTGTTGACACAACACCACCACCACCACACGCTACTGTTGACACAACACCACCACATGCTACTGTTGACACAACACCACCACCACATGCTACTGTTGACACAACACCACCAACCACATGCAACTGTTGACACCACCACATGCTACTGTTGACACACCACCACCACATGCTACTGTTGACACCACCACCACATGCTACTGTTGACACAACACCACCACCACCACATGCTACTGTTGACACAACACCACCACCACCACATGCTACTGTTGACACAACACCACCACCACCACATGCTACTGTTGACACAACACCACCACCACATGCTACTGTTGACACAACACCACCACCACATGCTACTGTTGACACAACACCACCACCACATGCTACTGTTGACACAACACCACCACCACATGCTACTGTTGACACAACACCACCACCACATGCTACTGTTGACACAACACCACCACCACATGCTACTGTTGACACAACAACACCACCACCACATGCTACTGTTGACACCACCACCACATGCTACTGTTGACACCACCACCACCACATGCTACTGTTGACACCACCACCACCACATGCTACTGTTGACACCACCACCACCACATGCTACTGTTGACACACCACCACCACATGCTACTGTTGACACACCACCACCACCACCACATGCTACTGTTGACACCACCACCACATGCTACTGTTGACACAACACCACCACCACATGCTACTGTTGACACAACACCACCACCACATGCTACTGTTGACACAACACCACCACCACATGCTACTGTTGACACCACCACCACCACATGCTACTGTTGACACACCACCACCACATGCTACTGTTGACACCACCACCACCACATGCTACTGTTGACACCACCACCACATGCTACTGTTGACACAACACCACCACCACATGCTACTGTTGACACAACACCACCACCACATGCTACTGTTGACACAACACCACCACCACCACATGCTACTGTTGACACAACACCACCACCACATGCTACTGTTGACACAACACCACCACCACATGCTACTGTTGACACAACACCACCACCACATGCTACTGTTGACACCACCACCACCACATGCTACTGTTGACACCACCACCACCACATGCTACTGTTGACACCACCACCACATGCTACTGTTGACACCACCACCACATGCTACTGTTGACACAACACCACCACCACCACATGCTACTGTTGACACAACACCACCACCACATGCTACTGTTGACACAACACCACCACCACCACATGCTACTGTTGACGCAACACCACCACCACCACATGCTACTGTTGACACCACCACCACCACATGCTACTGTTGACACCACCACCACCACATGCTACTGTTGACACCACCACCACATGCTACTATTGACACCACCACCACCACATGCTACTGTTGACACCACCACATGCTACTGTTGACTGTCCCAGTTGTGTATTGCAGTTGTGTATGTCTACTAACCATATCAAACATCATGATCAACTGCTGATCACTTTAGGACACAGGACATCATTACCTCAGGTGAAGTTCTAACCTCTGTCTGTCTGTTCCCCCTAGCAACAAGGAATGCCCTACGTGCAGAAAGAAGCTGGTGTCTAAGCGATCCCTGCGGCCGGACCCTAACTTTGATGCCCTCATCAGTAAGATCTACCCCAGTAGAGATGAGTACGAGGCCCACCAGGAGAGGGTTCTGGCCCGCATCTCCAAACACAACAACCAGCAGGCCCTGTCCCACAGCATCGAGGAGGGCCTCAAGATACAAGCCAAGAACAGGTACTGTACTCTGACTTCTGACCTTTAACTCCTGACCCCTAACCCTTAACCCACAGCATCGAGGAGGGCCTCAAGATACACCACCAGTGACTACACTGCTAATCTCATTTGAATAACATTTTCCCATTTAGGTGTCTTCTCACAAAGGTCAGAACAACTTACCCTATGATTTAAAACATGTTTCTAGAACTATGGTCAAATTGAATGTTACTTTATAAAATGGAATTTAAATCTGACCTCCTCCCACCACTGGGTGTCACTGCAGGCTGCAGCGAGGGAAGAAGCACCAGCTGGAAAACGGCAGCGGGGCGGAGGACAATGGTGACTCCTCCCACTGCAGCAATGCCTCCGTCCACTCTAACCAGGTATGAGCACTCCTTCATTCCTTCATCTGCCCCAGTCGTTCTGCCCCTGAACAAGGCAGTTAACCCACTGTTTCCCAGTAGGCCATCATTGTAAATAAGAATTTGTTCTTAACTGACGTGCCCTAGTTAAATAAAGGTTAAATTAAATAAAAAATACATTCCCGTGTAGGGTTGCAGAATGCCAGTAACGTCCCCGGAATTCCCAGGTTTATCTGAAATCCTGGTTGGAAAATTCCTGGTATCAGGAAAAAGCAGGCAATCCGGATTCCTCCAACCAGGATTGATTGAAAACCTGACTGGATTCGGTACAATCATATTCCCATGTCTATCAAATGCCCAAACAGTGAAGCTGAGTTGTGTTCGCATGTGAATGTGTAAGGGTAGGATGTATGTGTCTGTATGAGACGTGTACAATGTCTATGACATGGGCAGCGTGCAGGGTATTAGTCATGTATTGTGTATATGGGATGGGTAATGTGCAGGGTAGTAGTAATGTATTGTGTATATGGGATGGGCAGTGTGCAGGGTGTTAGTAATGTATTGTATATATGGGATGGGTAATGTGCAGGGTATTAGTCATGTATTGTGTATATGGGATGGGTAATGTGCAGGGTAATAGTCATGTATTGTGTATATGGGATGGGTAATGTGCAGGGTAATAGTAATGTATTGTGTGTATGGGATGGGCAGTGTGCAGGGTGTTAGTAATGTATTGTGTATATGGGATGGGTAAAGTGCAGGGTTCATGTATTGTGTATATGGGATGGGTAATGTGCAGGGTGTTAGTAATGTATTGTGTATATGGGATGGGTAATGTGCAGGGTGTTAGTAATGTATTGTGTATATGGGATGGGTAATGTGCAGGGTATTAGTAATGTATTGTGTATATGGGATGGGTAATGTGCAGGGTAATAGTAATGTATTGTGTATATGGGATGGGTAATGTGCAGGGTAATAGTAATGTATTGTGTATATGGGATGGGTAATGTGCAGGGTAATAGTAATGTATTGTGTATATGGGATGGGCAGTGTGCAGGGTGTTAGTAATGTATTGTATATATGGGATGGGTAATGTGCAGGGTAATAGTAATGTATTGTGTATATGGGATGGGTAATGTGCAGGGTAATAGTAATGTATTGTGTGTATGGGATGGGCAGTGTGCAGGGTGTTAGTAATGTATTGTGTATATGGGATGGGTAAAGTGCAGGGTTAATGTATTGTATATATGGGATGGGTAATGTGCAGGGTAATAGTAATGTATTGTGTATATGGGATGGGTAATGTGCAGGGTTAATGTATTGTATATATGGGATGGGTAATGTGCAGGGTAATAGTAATGTATTGTGTATTTGGGATGGGTAATGTGCAGGGTAATAGTAATGTATTGTGTATATGGGATGGGTAATGTGCAGGGTAATAGTAATGTATTGTGTATATGGGATGGGTAGCGTGCAGGGTGTTAGTAATGTATTGTGTATATGGGATGGGTAATGTGCAGGGTAATAGTAATGTATTGTGTATATGGGATGGGTAATGTGCAGGGTAATAGTAATGTATTGTGTATATGGGATGGGCAGTGTGCAGGGTGTTAGTAATGTATTGTGTATATGGGATGGGTAAAGTGCAGGGTTAATGTATTGTATATATGGGATGGGTAATGTGCAGGGTAATAGTAATGTATTGTGTATATGGGATGGGTAATGTGCAGGGTAATAGTAATGTATTGTGTGTATGGGATGGGCAGTGTGCAGGGTGTTAGTAATGTATTGTGTATATGGGATGGGTAAAGTGCAGGGTTAATGTATTGTATATATGGGATGGGTAATGTGCAGGGTAATAGTAATGTATTGTGTATATGGGATGGGTAATGTGCAGGGTTAATGTATTGTATATATGGGATGGGTAATGTGCAGGGTAATAGTAATGTATTGTGTATTTGGGATGGGTAATGTGCAGGGTAATAGTAATGTATTGTGTATATGGGATGGGTAATGTGCAGGGTAATAGTAATGTATTGTGTATATGGGATGGGTAATGTGCAGGGTAATAGTAATGTATTGTGTGTATGGGATGGGCAGCGTGCAGGGTGTTAGTAATGTATTGTGTATATGGAATGGGTAATGTGCAGGGTAATAGTAATGCATTGTGTATATGGGATGGGTAATGTGCAGGGTAATAGTAATGTATTGTGTATATGGGATGGGTAATGTGCAGGGTATTAGTAATGTATTGTGTCTATGGGATGGGTAATGTGCAGGGTAATAGTAATGTATTGTGTATATGACATGGGCAGTGTGCAGGGTAATAGTCAAGTATTGTGTATATGGATGTGTAATGTGCAGGGTATTAGTAATGTATTGTGTATATGAATGGGTAATGTGCAGGGTAATAGTAATGTATTGTGTATATGGATGGGTAATGTGCAGGGTAATAGTAATGTATTGTGTATATGACATGGGCAGCGTGCAGGGTAATAGTCATGTATTGTGTATATGACATGGGCAGCGTGCAGGGTAATAGTCATGTATTGTGTATATAACATGGGCAGTGTGCAGGGTAATAGTCATGTATTGTGTATATGACATGGGCAGTGTGCAGGGTAATAGTCATGTATTGTGTATATGACGTGGGCAGTGTGCAGGGTAATAGTCATGTATTGTGTATATGACGTGGGCAGTGTGCAGGGTAATAGTCATGTATTGTGTATATGACATGGGCAGCATGCAGGGTAATAGTCATGTATTGTGTATATGACATGGGCAGTGTGCAGGGTAATAGTCATGTATTGTGTATATGACGTGGGCAGTGTGCAGGGTAATAGTCATGTATTGTGTATATGACATGGGCAGCATGCAGGGTAATAGTCATGTATTGTGTATATGACATGGGCAGTGTGCAGGGTAATAGTAATGTATTGTGTATATGACGTGGGCAGCATGCAGGGTAATAGTCATGTATTGTGTATATGACATGGGCAGTGTGCAGGGTAATAGTCATGTATTGTGTATATGTTGCGTGTTATATACTTTTCATTTTCCATTTCAAATCTCTTCCTTTGTGAAGCGGGGGGTATAGATGTTTTGTTGTAACGTGGGGCTGTAAATGCATACAAATGTCCATTTGGTTGAGTAAATGACACCAGGAATATAACAGCAGGATATCCAGTCAGTGTGTCTTTCCTCGTTAAAGCATCTCATCACTTTAACATTTTATGCCCTGGGTTGTGTTCAGCGCATCCCCCCCCCCCAATTAAAATAATCCTATCAATCAAAGCAGGAGGCGGGGCCAAGCATCAAGCGTACCAAGACGTCAGATGACTCTGGTCTGGACATGGACAACGCTACAGAGAACGGAGGGGGAGGGGACGTGGCCATGGACGGAGCCAGCGAGATAGAACTGGTGTTCTGTCCTCATCCTACGCTCATGGACAAGGAGGACACCGTGCAGACCAGGTGGGTCTCTGAGGCTGAGTGGGATACAGGATAGGTGGTTTGTTCCAGGTGCAGAATCTGTATTATGTAAATTTTTGGGCGACCAAAAGTCTCAATGAAAGCAAGTCTGAGAAGCGGTAGATGTGTTCTATGTGCTCTATTTCTATGCTTCTCGTTAAATTTTGTATTTTGTCTGTTATTTTCGATTTTGTACACCAGCTTCAAACTGCTGAAAATGCAATATTTTAGCTTATGGAAAAGATATTTCACAGCAGTTTAGATGCTACAAACTGAAATGAGATTAACTATTAGAATTTTTAGCAACCAATTATTGGCAGAGCGATTTCTGCTTAGTGCACCTTTACATATTTAGAATGACTGAAGTAGTGTTGGTCTTCTAATCTGCGTAGGCCCGGGTGTTATAATCTGCGTAGGCCCGGGTGTTATAATCTGCGTAGGCCCGGGTGTTATAATCTGCGTAGGCCCGGGTGTTATAATCTGCGTAGGCCCGGGTGTTATAATCTGCGTAGGCCCGGGTGTTATAATCTGCGTAGGCCCGGGTGTTATAATCTGCGTAGGCCCGGGTGTTATAATCTGCGTAGGCCCGGGTGTTATAATCTGCGTAGGCCCGGGTGTTATAATCTGCGTAGGCCCGGGTCTTCTAATCTGCGTAGGCCCGGGTGTTATAATCTGCGTAGGCCCGGGTGTTATAATCTGCGTAGGCCCGGGTGTTATAATCTGCGTAGGCCCGGGTGTTATAATCTGCGTAGGCCCGGGTGTTATAATCTGCGTAGGCCCGGGTCTTCTAATCTGCGTAGGCCCGGGTGTTATAATCTGCGTAGGCCTAGGTCTTCTAATCTGCGTAGGCCTGGGTGTTATAATCTGCGTAGGCCCGGGTCTTCTAATCTGCGTAGGCCTGGGTCTTCTAATCTGCGTAGGCCCGGGTGTTATAATCTGCGTAGGCCCGGGTCTTCTAATCTGCGTAGGCCCGGGTGTTATAATCTGCGTAGGCCCGGGTGTTATAATCTGCGTAGGCCCGGGTCTTCTAATCTGCGTAGGCCCGGGTGTTATAATCTGCGTAGGCCTGGGTCTTCTAATCTGCGTAGGCCCGGGTGTTATAATCTGCGTAGGCCCGGGTCTTCTAATCTGCGTAGGCCTGGGTCTTCTAATCTGCGTAGGCCTGGGTCTTCTAATCTGCGTAGGCCCGGGTGTTATAATCTGCGTAGGCCCGGGTGTTATAATCTGCGTAGGCCCGGGTGTTATAATCTGCGTAGGCCCGGCTGTTATAATCTGCGTAGGCCCGGGTGTTATAATCTGCGTAGGCCCGGGTCTTCTAATCTGCGTAGGCCTGGGTCTTCTAATCTGCGTAGGCCCGGGTGTTATAATCTGCGTAGGCCCGGGTGTTATAATCTGCGTAGGCCCGGGTGTTATAATCTGCGTAGGCCCGGGTGTTATAATCTGCGTAGGCCCGGGTCTTCTAATCTGCGTAGGCCTGGGTCTTCTAATCTGCGTAGGCCCGGGTGTTATAATCTGCGTAGGCCCGGGTGTTATAATCTGCGTAGGCCCGGGTGTTATAATCTGCGTAGGCCCGGGTGTTATAATCTGCGTAGGCCCGGGTGTTATAATCTGCGTAGGCCCGGGTCTTCTAATCTGCGTATGCCTGGGTCTTCTAATCTGCGTAGGCCTAGGTCTTCTAATCTGCGTAGGCCTAGGTCTTCTAATCTGCGTAGGCCTAGGTCTTCTAATCTGCGTAGGCCTGGGTCTTCTAATCTGCGTAGGCCTGGGTCTTCTAATCTGCGTAGGCTTAGGTCTTCTAATCTGCGTAGGCCTGGGTCTTCTAATCTGCGTAGGCCTGGGTCTTCTAATCTGTGTAGGCCTGGGTTTTCTAATCTGCGTAGGCCTGGGTCTTCTAATCTGCGTAGGCCTGGGTCTTCTAATCTGCGTAGGCCTGGGTCTTCTAATCTGCGTAGGCCTGGGTCTTCTAATCTGCGTAGGCCCGGGTCTTCTAATCTGCGTAGGCCCGGGTCTTCTAATCTGCGTAGGCCCGTGTCTTCTATTCTGCGTAGGCCTTTGTCTTCTAATCTGCGTAGGCCTGGGTGTTATAATCTGCATAGAGCTAGGTCTTCTAATCTGCGTAGGCCTGGGTCTTTTAATCTGCGTAGGCCCGGGTCTTCTAATCTGCGTAGGCCCGGGTCTTCTAATCTGCGTAGGCCCGGGTCTTCTAATCTGCGTAGGCCCGGGTCTTCTAATCTGCGTAGGCCTTTGTCTTCTAATCTGCGTAGGCCTAGGTCTTCTAATCTGCGTAGGCCTGGGTCTTCTAATCTGCGTAGGCCTGGGTCGTCTAATCTGCGTAGGCCTGGGTCTTTTAATCTGCGTTGGCCTGGGTCTTTTAATCTGCGTAGGCCTGGGTCTTTTAATCTGCGTAGGCCCGGGTCTTCTAATCTGCGTAGGCCTGTGTCTTCTAATCTGCGTAGGCCTGTGTCTTCTAATCTGCGTAGGCCCGGGTGTTATAATCTGCGTAGGCCTGTGTCTTCTAATCTGCGTAGGCCTGTGTCTTCTAATCTGCGTAGGCCCGGGTCTTTTAATCTGCGTAGGCCCGGGTCTTTTAATCTGCGTAGGCCCGGGTCTTCTAATCTGCGTAGGCCCGGGTCTTCTAATCTGCGTAGGCCTGTGTCTTCTAATCTGCGTAGGCCTGTGTATTTGAATCCTATCTGAAAAACAGTGCGACTACTTGTGGATGTTTATATGGGGAAAGTTTCGATAGTGAAAGTGTATATGTGTGTGTATATCTTTCTAGGCCTCAGGTAATGTGTTGTGCTATTGAGTTAGTGCCCAGGTTCATCAAGAAGTCTACTAATGCAACTCTGTGTGTGGTAGTGTTGAGTTTGTTCCCAGGTACATCAAGACGTCGGGTAACGCCACAGTGGACCACCTGTCTAAGTACCTGGCTGTGCGTCTGGCTCTGGAGGAACTGAGGAAGAACGGAGAGGCCAGCCCTGTCAATGTAGACGCTGCCTCAGAGAAACAATACACCATTTATATCCCTACAGCCAACGGCCAGTTCACGGTAATGATACAATATATTACTACTACTACAATGACGAGAAAACAATACCTTCAGACCATAAAAAATTATTTTGCAATTAAGGCGAGAGAGAGAGAGAGAGAGAGAGAGAGAGAGAGAGAGAGAGAGAGAGAGAGAGAGAGAGAGAGAGAGAGAGAGAGAGAGAGAGAGAGAGAGAGAGAGAGAGAGAGAGAGAGAGAGAGAGAGAGAGAGAGAGAGAGAGAGAGAGAGAGAGAGAGAGAGAGAGAGAGAGAGAGAGAGAGAGAGAGAGAGAGAGAGAGAGAGAGAGAGAGAGAGAGAGAGCGCTAAGACTATTCTATACTTATGCTATACTAATACTGTACCATACTAATGATATACGTATACTGTACTAATACTATACTTATACTATGCTAATACTGTACCATACTAATACTATACTTACACTATGCTAATACTGTACCATACTAATACTATACGTAAACTATGCTAATACTATATCATACTAATACTATACTTATACTATGCTAATACTGTACCATACTAATACTATACTTAAACTATGCTTATACTATACTTAAACTATGCTAATACTGTACTAATACCATACCAATACTATACTTATACTAATACTATACTTATACTAATACTGTACCATACTAATACTATACTTATACTGTACTAATACTGTACTATACTTAAACTATGCTAATGCTGTACTAATACCATACCAATACTATATGTATAATAATACTATTCCATACTTATACTAATACTGTACCATACTAATACTATACTTATACTGTACTAATACTATGCTAATACTGTGCTAATACTATTCTATACTTATACTATACCAATACTGTACTATACTAATACTATGCTAATACTGTACCATACTAATACTATACTTAGACTGTACTAATACTATACCATGCTAATACTATACTTATACTGTGCTAATACTATACCATACTAATACTATACTTATACTATGCTAATAATATAGCATACTAATACTATTCTTATACTATGCTAATACTGTACTAAAACTAATACTATACTTATACTATGCTAATACTGTACCATACTAATACTATACTCAACCTATGCTAATACAATACCATACTAGTACTATATTTAAACTATGCTAATACTATACCATTCTAATACTATACTTAAACTATGCTAATACTATACCATACTAATACTATACTTATACTATGCTAATACTATTATATGCTAATACTATACTAATGCTATGCTAATACCATACTAATACCATGCTAATACTATACTAATACCATGCTAATACTATACCTCAACTATCCTAATACTATACTTGTACTATACTAGTACTATGCTAATACCATACTTATGCTAATACTAATAATATTCTATACTAGAACTGTGCTAATACTATACGAATACCATGATATCACTATACTTATACTAATACTATGCTACTGCTATTCTAAACTAATACTGTACTGATACTTATACTGTACTAATAATGTACAAGTACTATTCTAGTAGTATGCTAATACTATACCACGCTATACCAATACTGTACCAGTGCTATACTAATACTACACTAACACTATACTAATGCTGCACTGATACTATTCTAATACCATACTAATACCAATATTATACTAAAACTACATTAATACTATACCATACCATACTACACCACACTAATACAATACTATACTACACTGATGCTATGCTACACTACCACTATACTATACTAATACTACACTATGCTATACTACACAAATGCTAGACTATACAATACTATGCTAATACTATACTATACTGCACTAACACCATAATATGCTATGCTATACCACACAAATACATACTATACTACACTGATACTATACTACGCTAATACTATACTAAATGGCCACTATACTAGTGCTATGCTATACTACACGTATACTATACTAATACCAATGCTATACTAATATTATACTTATGCTATACTAATACCATGTGAATACTTTACTATACTAATATGATACTAAACTCATACTATACTACTGCTATGCTAGTACTACACAAATACCATACTAATACTATGCGATGCCACACTAACACTATACTAATACGATGCTAATACTATGCTAAAGCTACGCTCATACTATACTAGTACTAATTCTATGCAAATTCTATACTACACCAGCACTACTAATACTATACTAACTCTATACTATAATAATTATTTGCTATACTAATACTATACATGTACCATACTAATTCTATACCGTACTAGTGCTATACTAATTATATTCTAATGCTATACTAATACGGTACTAATTCTATACTAATACTCCACTAATACTATGCTTTGATAATTCTATACTATACTAATTATATACTATACTAACCCTCTAACAATACAATGCTGTGCTAATTCTATACTATACTAATTATATTCTAATGCTATACTAATTATATACTATACTAATACTCTACTGATACTCCGCTGTGCTAATTCTATACTATACTAATTCTGTACAAATTCTATGCTATAATTTTTTATACTATGCTAATTCGATATTAATACTATACTAAAATCAAATCA